>NW_021852868.1:307962-352668 GCF_003651465.1 Formica exsecta | reverse complement strand
AATGCGCGAGACGCGATTGTTTAATTCTAAGATTCGGATATTCAGTCGAAGAAATAAATTACATCAACGACACGGAGATAAAATTTCGCTTCTCTTTGTCTTTTCTTGCAGGTCGGGTATTTTTGTGCGCGATGTTTCATATCGTGCGAATCGAAATAAAATCTTGCGAACTTTAAATAAAATGTTATAAAGTAAATTATATATTTCTCAGTATATATATTTAGAGTGCGTCTACGTAAATAATTTTATCACAATTAAATTTGTGATAAAACTACAATAATATTTTTGTCGAATTGATTTAACACAACTATAACGATATAATTGCTATAATTAAATTTAGAATTATAGAATGAGATGTGTTCTATCTTATTTTTTTAACATTGTTTATTGTTGATGTACTCTATTGGATATGTTTATCGATCGAGGATCATTTCTTGTAGCAATACGGCAATAAATGCATATACGCATGCAGATGCAGAAAAACAGGTTATCGTGGTATGAGGGCGCGTTGAACTCGATTAACGTCGGACTGCCAGTAAATGTCAGTTCTACCCACTGTTCGCAATGCAGTCTTCTGCAGGCGGTAATGCAGCTGGCCGCTTTGCCTCCAGTTGAGTATCAGGGAACTTAAAAGAAATATTTATAAATATATCATAGAATTTGTTTACTTAGAATATAAATAAATTCATTGACAATAACAACATTATCGGAATAAAACGTATAAAAATATTATACTGTGAAACATTTGTAAAATTTAATTAAAATATTTGGACACACGGATTGTATTTACTATGTGTGTCTATTTTTCTCAGAAAAAATTTTTAAATAAATTATTGATACGTCACTGATAATAATATATATATATATATATTCGAAAGTTGTTTTCACATTTACTAAATAATAAACTTATTTTTTATACATTTATTATATATTTTATGAAATTGTTATTGTGTGTTTTTATAAATTGAGAAGAAATAATAAAACTATGAAGAGAATAACAAAAAGCAAATATAAACAATAATAAATTTCACTTTATCGGTTATTAAACGCCTCTAGATAAACTGTAATCAATATTTAATGATACACATTAATTTGCATATATATATATATATATATAATATTCTAATGCGTTATTTGATTTCCGATTTTAATAAAACGTTCTACAAAGTGCTTATCAACTATTGCAGTCACGAATATCCGGAGAATTATCAAATCATACTTATGCTGATATAAACGTTCGTTTTCCACTAACCCGATTCAACCATCCATATAAACGATGAGAGAACGTCAAGCACAGAACGATTTTATGGCACGTGACGATAGCAGCGGCAATCGTAATATTGCGTAATGAAATCCTAACTGCGTTAGAAGATGAAAATGATTCCGGCAGCCTCGAGGTACAGCCGCTTACGCTCAGGCAGCGATTACGCCTCATACAATTTTTCTTCCTCGCTGTAACACCTTCCTTCTATCCCCTCACCCGCAGCTTCCTCTGCATACGTCCGCAATCCTTTTTCGCTAGTCTTGTACTTACATTCCGAGAAACAGCGTTTTCCCTTGTTGAAAGATTTGAAAAGGATTCTTGCAAATCTTAATTATGACTTTTTGTCTGAATTTTTACATCGCTTTATGCGTTTTCTTTATAATTATTTTAGCATTCTTTTTCTAGTATAAATTTATTCGCGAAAAATCGAGTATTAAATCGTAGAGAGAGAGAGAGAGAGAGATCGTATTTATATCTTGTAAGAGCTGTTATTTTATTTTATAATTTTTTTCATGGGGAAAATACTTATCCGAAAATCAAACATTATCAAATTTCGCGAAATTAGTTATTTTTAAATTTGCCTATTTTATATTCTTCGCGTCTCTGCTTCTTATCTTTAACCCAGCGTACTTGTCATAAATTCATAATTATATTAAATTTATCTGAGAAAATAGAAATCCTCGCGAGAAATAATTAAATTCTACGACGAGATGAGGGAACGAGGTTGGCATGAAGTTCATAGCAAGTAGGAAGGAAGGAAGGAAGGAAGGATACGATGTCCTGCGCAGGATCATCGATCACGTCACAAAGAGAACTACAGAGAACCCCTTCTGGTTTCATCTACCACTCTCTCGCTCATTGTCAGACAATTTCTCGGGTCTCGCGGCGGCCACAGAAAGGCACATTGAAATGGATGGTTAGACAGTGACGAGTCATTTGGATTCCTTTAACAGCTGAACCATGCTTTCTTCCAATTTTAATCCGTCCCGTCTGATTTGATCAAAGCGGAGAAAGAGATGGTTTCTTTTTAAAGAAGACACGTATTAATGTAAAGAACATCTTAGCAAGAATAGAAATTTATATTAAGAGAGATTATAAACTTGAGATATAAGTGAGATTATAAACTTGCATGTGTTAATTCATATAAATAAAATTGCTAAAAAGATCGTGCAATCTTCCTTAAATCTGCATATATATTTGACGTCCGTCTTAAACAAATTTTCATTAAGCAAAGATTTTTAATTTGTCAAAGAGGCTACAGAATCGAAGAGATAGTTAGTGAAGGAACACCCCGAGTATTTCTTTTTCTTACGCATTTCCTCTCTGCCGGCGCGAAGGAAGGACGTCAAGAAGGGGTCGCGTGATGGCATCCTTCGTGCTCGGTAAATAAATTATCCCGGTCTTATCAGGAGTAATAGGGGTGCGCACGACACAGATTGGTCGACGTCGGGCACGCGAATTAAAAGTTACTGCCGCGCGGTCTGAGTTACTGGCGGTGAGACACCACCAAAAGACGGTGGTGACGCTGAGGGTTGGTAATACCTACGCACGTCCTATGTAGTTACGGGGATGGGCCGAGAAGTCTAACGAGTGTTTCCACACGAGTTCATAACTTCCTTGCTATATTCGAGACTCCGCAGCTTGTCAGATTCGCCGCATCGATTACATCCACCGCGCTATCTTCTTGGAAATACATTATTCCCTCGTGTTACGTGTATAGTAGAGGATGTTCCATATCTATCATGTTATATAATGTGACGTGGATTCTTTGAATAATTTTAAATTGATTTTTAATAACTAATCTTCAAATTATTAAGAATCTGTTTAAATATATATTTTAAATATAATTGAGATTCCTGGCAGATGTTGAGATAGGATCAGAATATTCTTGGAAATATCTTGTAGAAATTTGATCAACATTTTCTGTGTAAGAATAGCACATCGAAATAAAAGCAGAAATATATAATGAAATTTTAAAATAGATTATCTATGTTTCATATATTTTTACATAATCTCAAGACAAATATTAGATAAATTAGTTGCAACTTTTTTAAAGAATCGATTAAACGGCGCTCGCGCAACACGTGAAATCTTTCGCATTTGAGAGAGAAATCGGCCAAGATCACCTCTCAGATTGGTGCTTCTGCTTCTTTCCCCGGATATATTTTAGCGTTTTCCAAACGATACAGCAAGTTCGTCGGCACGTATCTCACACCGGGATGGCGCGGACGACACGGGATTCTGCAGGCAGGGAGAATGGCTACAGGCCGAGCAACGAAACTTTTCGCGCCTCCTCTCTTTCTTCGCGCAACTCATCCCCCGCGTTCTCTGACTCGTCCCCTCCTTCGTCATTTTCCTTGTCGGATCTCGAGGATCCGAGGCGAAGTTTCGTCGACCTTTTTTCCTCGCGCCGATTTCTCGAGATCTCTCGACGTCTCGCCCGCTTCATCTTCCCCGTTGTCGAGCCGGGGACGAGCACATCTGCGCAGGAACTTTGGGGAAACGTCAGCCGAAAAAGTACCATCCACACTCGCCCCAATTGATTGATACGATTTTATTGGCCCGCCAAGATTTATCGACGCCGTCGCCGCTTTATATATGATTGATATGTACAGACTTCCGCGGATTTACTGACATTACGCACTTATGTGTTTGTTTATTCTCATCCTGGTTCTTTCGAAAGATTGTTGAGCATTTTTTTACATTTATCGCAAAGTTATGTATAATCGTCAGGAAGACCTATTTATCAGAGCTAAAGCGGTTTAAAAGACATAAGTCAAAAAGTAAATATTAACAAATTTGAACAAGGAACAAGATGGTATATATGAGAGAAACCATGAATATTGAAAGAAGTTTTAATTTCAAAAACAAATGCTTTGTGACAGATTGTGACGATCGCGTGATAAGTCCGAATCTTTTATGTCTCTTTAGATCGTAACTTTCGAGTATCTTTCGCAGTCAGAAATTACGTTTTAATCACGACGCAAACGAGGCGATATTACTTTTATTTGCTTCTCGTTAAAAATGTTTCAGACAGAGATTGAAGAACGCAAAAAAAACTCCGTCGAGTATCTGTTTACTTTGCGAAACGCCGGAAGTTTTATATGTTTAAATTGTTATTTGAGGTCTCTCTCTCTCTTTCTCTCTCTCTCTCTCTCTCTCTCTTTTGTAGTTAAGACAGTAAATTACGTAAAGTAAAATCGAAGAATGCAAAAATATGTAAATTTGTGGCTAATATTAATGTAGAAAAAGGTAAACGATATATTGATTGCTATAAACATATATTATACATAGATGAGAATTACATACCAGTAAACAGGAAAATAATTAACGCGAAGGATATTACAGATAACATTAATAATTATTAAGTATAAAGAACACATGACATAATGAAAGATATTATATTATATCTATCCTTTAAATAAGTTTGTAATTAATATGAAATGATTTGCGAGTTATATTTTCATGAATGTACAATATTTGCATTAACATGAAAATAAATGATGCAAGAAAATTTTATACCAAATTTGAAAATAAATTTTAGCGTTTTCCAAACGATACAGCAAGTTCGTCGGCACGTATCTCACACCGGGATGGCGCGGACGACACGGGATTCTGCAGGCAGGGAGAATGGCTACAGGCCGAGCAACGAAACTTTTCGCGCCTCCTCTCTTTCTTCGCGCAACTCATCCCCCGCGTTCTCTGACTCGTCCCCTCCTTCGTCATTTTCCTTGTCGGATCTCGAGGATCCGAGGCGAAGTTTCGTCGACCTTTTTTCCTCGCGCCGATTTCTCGAGATCTCTCGACGTCTCGCCCGCTTCATCTTCCCCGTTGTCGAGCCGGGGACGAGCACATCTGCGCAGGAACTTTGGGGAAACGTCAGCCGAAAAAGTACCATCCACACTCGCCCCAATTGATTGATACGATTTTATTGGCCCGCCAAGATTTATCGACGCCGTCGCCGCTTTATATATGATTGATATGTACAGACTTCCGCGGATTTACTGACATTACGCACTTATGTGTTTGTTTATTCTCATCCTGGTTCTTTCGAAAGATTGTTGAGCATTTTTTTACATTTATCGCAAAGTTATGTATAATCGTCAGGAAGACCTATTTATCAGAGCTAAAGCGGTTTAAAAGACATAAGTCAAAAAGTAAATATTAACAAATTTGAACAAGGAACAAGATGGTATATATGAGAGAAACCATGAATATTGAAAGAAGTTTTAATTTCAAAAACAAATGCTTTGTGACAGATTGTGACGATCGCGTGATAAGTCCGAATCTTTTATGTCTCTTTAGATCGTAACTTTCGAGTATCTTTCGCAGTCAGAAATTACGTTTTAATCACGACGCAAACGAGGCGATATTACTTTTATTTGCTTCTCGTTAAAAATGTTTCAGACAGAGATTGAAGAACGCAAAAAAAACTCCGTCGAGTATCTGTTTACTTTGCGAAACGCCGGAAGTTTTATATGTTTAAATTGTTATTCGAGGTCTCTCTCTCTTTCTCTCTCTCTCTCTCTTTTGTAGTTAAGACAGTGAATTACGTAAAGTAAAATCGAAGAATGCAAAAATATGTAAATTTGTGGCTAATATTAATGTAGAAAAAGGTAAACGATATATTGATTGCTATAAACATATATTATACATAGATGAGAATTACATACCAGTAAACAGGAAAATAATTAACGCGAAGGATATTACAGATAACATTAATAATTATTAAGTATAAAGAACACATGACATAATGAAAGATATTATATTATATCTATCCTTTAAATAAGTTTGTAATTAATATGAAATGATTTGCGAGTTATATTTTCATGAATGTACAATATTTGCATTAACATGAAAATAAATGATGCAAGAAAATTTTATACCAAATTTGAAAATAAATGCCAGTATATGTGCGATTAAATCATGGAATAATTAATGTACGGTATAATGAGAGTTATCTGAGTTGCGTGTGATATAATTATACAAGCGTAGTATATACATATATATGCTATGTATAATGTAAGAGAACATTATGCTAAATCTGTTTCTTTTTTTTATGTTGCAGGTGAGTCGCTGAAACAATCGTATTTGTCATCCGCGAATTTTTATCCAGGACTAATGGAAACCCTTGCGGTAAGACCGCTCCTTGATTTACGAGCCGGGGATATGAATGTGCAGGTGGAGGTTCGGTAAAGGTGTCGGGACTGAGTTATTATCTGAAAAATATGTTTTCGCGGAAACTTCGGATTAAATTGACAAAGAGCCCAAGTTTTCAACGTTACGAATTGCGCCCCAAAGGCGTGATTTATACCGGCATTACGGGCGGTTTTTAAGAGCGGCTTCGACGTCTTCGAGAATTTTCTGAATTTCTTTGATCGATATTCGGACGGAAATCAGAATTACGATTTCACCTCCACCTGCGTACGTATATCATATGACAGTAAACGTTATATCTCTGTTTGCAACGTACAATGTGAACCATATTCTTTTATGTTCACTTAAATGCGATTTACATTACATTACAGGTTAAGAAGATTAGCGATTGTGATTAAACGTTAACTTTATTTTAACGCATTTGCCCCTGTATATGATGACTATAAAAGATTATCACATTTTTTTTTCTTTAAATAAGAAAGCTTTCTTTTCGAAAGCAGCCAGATATATATCTCACTCTTCATGAATTCTCTCTTAAGAGTAGATATTTGTGTCTACATTCCGCTTACGTTATTCGAAAGCACGTATCCCCATTGCAAAGGGGAATGGAAAGAGATTATTCGTCGCGTACCTTCTTACCGTCTAATTGATCTTCGCCTCTTAATTGCAATTAACCTCGAACCTCGAACGTAATTATAACGGAATTAAATTAAAATGCTTTGAAGGATGAGCGCACGGACGCCGGTAATGAGAGCGGATAAAGAAAAGTTATCTTTTCATCTCGAAATTAAATCGCAAAAATTTCCTGCTCTTTTTATCTTAGACTTCCCGCGACTGCGGAAAGAAGTGCACGTCCCTCAGACAAGTTTTGTTTCATCGGGGAGAAAGTTTTGCAAACAGGGATTAATGAGGAATTATATTAGAATTATTGTTGTTTCGATGAGCAGGGAGTAATTTGTAAAAAAAAAATATTTTACGAAAAGTACTATTGTGATTTTTTTGTAAGTGAAATATGACAAACAATTTTTTTTTTTAAACGCAGTGTTATTGATAATAATATCTTTTTTATTTGTCGTTATGTTATTCTTAATGCATATATTCGCTAGCGATGCAGTTTACTAGTAATAAAACGATCGCCAGTAGCTATTAGTTAGGGGTCGACAAGAACGAGAAGGATGCAAGGCGTATCTAGCAGACTCCGGGAAACTTTTGGCGGAACTGTAGGATTCTAACCTGGTTCAGTTAATAGCAGCGTGGTTTCGTGTAGTTTAACCCAGCCTAACTTATCCCTTAGATTAGTTCAACGGTCCGTATACTTGTTCACCGGCACCACTTCTACTAGCTCGCTACTAAATGCTATCTATAATCATGTAGCTCTGGTACTTGCGCCCTATACAAGACGTGTCTACAAATAGCTGTTCGTAAAACTGGTCGATCTCTCTTGAAACAATGTGTAATACGCTTTAAAACCGTCACACATAATTTTTCAACAAAGATATCGTAATAAGAATTGACATCTGCGGTGTAATTGGTTTTTACTTTTACACTCATTTGGCGTCTATCATTTTTTTTTTGGATCACGACACTTTTCCTGCTATGATATAGACGCTTTAAAACCGTCACACATAATTTTTCAACAAAGATATCGTAATAAGAATTGACATCTGCGGTGTAATTGGTTTTTACTTTTACACTCATTTGGCATCTATCATTTTTTTTTTTTGGATCACGACACTTTTTCTGCTATGATATAAATACGCTTTTCATTTGTATCGATTCTTTTGAAAAATCAATATTGTTTTAGAAAAAGGAGCAAAAGTATTACATATGCATATATGATATAAGAGATTCATTTCCTTTCTCGCCTACATCACAGATTTATCGTTTCGTAAAAATTTGATTTGAACAATTGATTGATTGACAGAATTGGAGTACTAATCCTACGTATTCAGGATTCGATGATACATGACGAGTGTACCTGATCCTAATTCTCGGCGTCATTAACTTCCAATCGTGCACGTGTTAGTATTTACCGATTTCCAAGGTCCGTCTCGCCCTTCGGTAGATACATACATAACGCCCCTTTGATAGGCGTAGTATCTGTAGCACATCCCGCCGTGAGCTACTGATGTGTACTTAAGGAATCGACGCCAAATATAATTACCGGTTTCGTCCGTTTGCTTTAGGTAAACACCCCCCCCCACCCCCCAAGCTAATACAGTCAAACACATCGCTACCGCATCCCTTCCCTCCGATCACCCTCAAACCTCTGCCTGCAGCATTGGGCAATATGTCCGATCTAAATTGGACCGTTGTTCACTATTCATATTTGCAGTTCAAAACAATAGCGTAACAATTCGTGATATTAATAAATGATTATTATATTATATTGTGCAAGCAATGTAAAAAGCTATCGTAGCAATGGACGAAACAAGAACATGAATTTTACGCTATCAATGTAAATAATGTTATCTCTGCGAAAGATACATTATTGTTTAGAAATCTTTTAAACTATTTTAAACATTATCAACTATTATATGACATAAATTATATGCCATAAAGTATCAAAACTAAAGCTACAAGCTAATCTTGCATTCTGTTTAATCGCACATAATGTGGTGCGCAGAATCATAGTGGTCTGGTTTTCCAACGATTAATAATTAATAGCATAGTTGCATCATGGCTAAGAAAGAGAGAGAGAGAGAGAGAGAGAGAGAGAGAGAGAGAGATAGAGATTATGCGTTTCGCAGAAGATAACTTTCTCCGCGAAGAAAGTTACTGTACCTCGCAGTAACTTTTCACTTCGCTTGCTCGACCTCCAAAATTCACGCATTCATGTATCTCTACACAAGCTTATAAATTATTATAAATTCTTCCAGATTTTTTTTATCTTAATAAATCCTCATGCTTTTTCGGCATTGTATGTGTAAGCGAAGGAATGACAGTTGATAAGAATGCCCTAATCGTTCTTCGCCAGCTTCCGTAGACTGTGCTTTATCTTTCATCGAAACTCAGACGCGGTGGAAGAATCATTATTCCAATTAAAAGAACTCATAATTCAGAAAATAAAGGTCTTAGAAGAGGTAGAAAAGATTACTATTTTTACCGGCTTCGCTTGAAGAATTGCGCGAGAAATGTAAATTTCGTGATATTAGATTGTTCTCCAGGTCACGAGCTCTTATCACAATGTAATTAATCTATATTAGAGCTGCCCGTACATGCCGCTCTCGGTAATTATAAATTACAGATAAATCTAGAATTTGTGCGCGCGCAAGCGTTTCGGTAATAAAATACGATTGTCTGAATGTATAGAATTATTTGTGTTGCGCGAGCTCAAGTTTCTAAAATTGAAATAATTTACGAATGCCTAATTATAATCAGGTTTCGATTGTCGCGGGCCGTGTGTTAAAGCGAAGAAGCACTTAGAAATTTGCAGAAGATATTCCCACCAGACGCCATTATTCCAGTCGCACATACTTGCCGGTGCGTTTCCACCGCCGACATTTTCCATCCCCCCCGCATCTAACTCCCCCCCTCCCCTCTCTCCGCGTCTCCCCGCGCGTTCACGATGGTATTTTCAGCACGTGCTTGACTTAAGCGCAATTTAATGTGGTTTAAGTTCGCGCAAAGGGGAGGGGGGGCCTTGGCGACGGAAACAAGTTGCCGCGCCTAATCAAGCCTCGCTTTAACCCCGCCAGGACCACCATCGTTCCCGAGAGACGTTGCGAACTACTTGTCCAACTAATAATCGCAGAGGATTCCCCAAACTGAAACTTCCGCTGCGTGGAGCGATGTGTCTGCGGACTTCTCGGGCGTGTTTAGCACTAACGGGTGCTCCGGAATCCCAATCGAACGTACGCGAACGCGAAGGAGGCTTCCGGTAAGACGCGTAAAATGCTTCGCATCGTAAATTTAGCCCCGAATGGAAGCATGTCCGCGGTTTAAATTACAAGGCTGCATTTTTCTCTTTCCGAAAAATCATTTGATATCAACTCATTACTCGCCAGTAGCTTTGCTGAATTCAATATTTAATGATACGTATGTATACATAATAACGTGTTTAATCAAAAACATTTTAATTTATTTTATAATATTATTTTATTATTCTATAATTTTATTTTATAATAATCTCTTATTACGTTCTAATATTTTGCGATTATATTATTATATCTGTTATATTATATTCTGTATTCTGTATTTACTTTTTATTACGTATTCATGACTTCGGTTTCTCGATTTTAATTGAGCTATTGGCTGTTTATTTACGAAATTCGATTGTGTTTTATAGCATTGGAAAATTCATTGAGCACATAATTTATCTATTTTATTGTTCCACAATAATAATATGTTTTATTTGATATCAATTAATTGGGAAAAAATTGCAAGCGGTTATATGGACATAATACGATATACTTTAGTAAAGTTTATATTTTTATATCAGAGTTTCTACAATTTCACAATAAATGATCAATATTTAACTTAACACATATATTGCCATATCTTTGAAAAGAAATAAAAACTATAGGCATATAAGATGAAAAGTTTGTTAATACAATTTTCTTTTTATTAATAAAATTAATTTGTCCCAGAAAAAGATTCTTTGTTAAAAAAAGTTGATCTCGTTATTTCTAGCCATAATAACTATTGCAACTGATTCCTTTCAAAAAGAAGAAAAATAAAATTTCCAATTTTGTGATATCTGCGACCGATACTTTTTACGTCACATTTCCGTTATAAAATTGATGCCGCGTATGAAGCTCTATAACAACTTTATTAAAGCAGTGATCCGATATCGCGCTCAGGAAATAACGACGTTATCTCCGTACATTCGATGTAATCATGCAGGTCGAGGGTGTCTGATAAAGCAATCGCTGATTAGGAAGTGAAGAAGGCATCATCCCTCTCTGTGTGTTTGACTCACATCGAATAGAAGGAAATCCTGACAAATTTATTCCTATTTCACTGTCGCTCCCCGGACGTGTATATCGATTTCTAGTCTCGTCTGTTAAATGGGGTTTGATACGCTATTGTTCTCTCGCTCGCCTTGTCTTGTCATTTTGTTTGCATGATGGAGACTTTTTTGCGGATAAACTGATAAAATAAAATGAAATATCCTCATTAAACAACGAATCTCGACAGATTCAAACAAACCCTCTTCGCGATGCTGTATTTTTTATTAGTGATTTTATTGATTGAAATGGCGCGAAGGTAACAAGTACCCGTAATATTAGCGTCGAATAATGTCATGGAAACTATTGTGAGTAAAACGATGTATGTCACGATCAAATTTTCTCACGCATTTTTGACAGATCGTCCGCATATCGAGTGTCGCGCATATGAATTTGTGTATATGTGAGATGCAGACGATGAAAATAGTTGCACGAAGAATAGGTCTTTGAAATTTCCAGTAGCGCAAATCCTTGGTTTCCACTGTCCAGGTACAACGGCGGAGCTTTGAATAATGTATCAGGTTAGCCAGGTTTTATCTCGTATCGCATTATATCCCGTATTAGGCTTTACGACTCTTAGGATGCTTGAAATTGCAAGATTTGTATTTACAGATAATTCACGCTTATAAATATTTAACACGTTACAGTGTTTAATTTGAATTCAGAGAAGAGATATGAGAATATACATATACGTATCGATCGGGATCACGTATTCTCAATATGTCACGTTTGTCCCTCAATCCCATCGTTATTCCGCTATTTTTTAATCGACGCACGTATCCGTCGTCTTCGTCTCGAACGCTAACGCGCCGGCCGACTCACTGTTCCCTCCAACTTTCGACAAATTTATTCTCACTTCATGCCTGTTTCCTGATAAATATCGATTCCCGAGGGTGGCGGCGGCAGGCAGACTTCGGCCTCGATATAATCGCGTTACTCCGGAAGCCGCCACGTCGCGTGCCTGCCGTTCTTCTTATTTGTCTTGTCTCTCTCCCGCCCTCCGCTCGCGAAAGGGAGCATTTCAAGCGAAAAGGTAGAACTGAATATCCCCCGTTAAAGCCGAATTTATACGGTTCTCTCCTGACGATCGGAATATAAATCGTACCAAACGAATGTATTGATATGAACGAGTTTTTACTTAAATGTGTCATCAACGGAAGTATGCTGGTGCCAAATGCAATTTGATGTGATTTTCGCAAGCATACGTGATTGTTTAAAAAAATCTGAAATAATAACTGATGGAATTTATTTAAATATCTCAATCAATCTTAATAATTTTATTTTGGATGATTTATCGCAAAGAATAAACCATAACAAATGATTATTTTTTATGGCAAAATAATTTACATCATTTTCTCTTTCGCTTTGGATAACTCACTCGGAATGATCATCCAAAGTAAACCGTGTAAATTCGGCTTAACGGACAGTTCGAGGAAAGACGAGAAGGTACGAGTGTGCACGTAAAATACAGCGCAGGAGCAAAAGCGGGAACGATGGAATTTGATATCCGTGCACAGGGTTGGGAAAATAAAGTGGAAAAATTCCATCTGGTCAGACGTACCGAGCTCGCTCGCTGGAAGAGCGAAAGAGGGATGACGAAGTAGAAGGGAAGAGGAGAGGAGAGAAAGGAGACGAGGTATAAAGGGAAAGGTGACTCAGTGGTACATCCAATACACCGTCTTGATTCGCACGCGAATATGAAAGGGACGATTTACAGCGAATGCAAGAGATGTATGACGCCCTTCGACCAGACTCGAATCGAGTGTTTCGAATAGCCGAACGGATGGAGAAAAGAAAAGCAACTTTGATTTTCATTATAAAACTGTAAAAAGATATAAAAAGTAAAAAAATGAAAAATGAAAAAAGAGAATGTAAAGAGACGACTTCTGGGACATGAGAGCACGACATTGTGCGGAGGATGAGGAACAGTGGAAAAAAGCAACGCGGGTCGGGCGAGCTTGCAAGAATCGCCTGTCGCATCGTCGCCGAAAATGTTATTTTAAAACTTTAAAATTTATGAATTTTACAATAAGTACGTAGAAAGACACACACACATATATATATGATATATTACATTGAAGAATATAAAGCATATTTCATTTTATACGATTTAATTGTCAAAATATTTATGCTACAACCAACTCTGTTTCGATAAGTTTTTATTTACTTCTCAAAAAAAGAACACATTCCATATTTGTTTGCGAAAAACGCGTCATGGGTAATTGGCTCTCAGCGATATTCGACGTTATGGCGAATTATACAGCGTTTTCACCGAAGGTGAATACGTTTTATCATACGTTTCGTACATTTTCGATACCGATGACGCGACAGCGCGGTTCTTGAAGCTGGCCCGATCCATGCTTGCCTTTTTCTACTGCCTTCTCATCCTCCGCGCGGGGTCATGCTCTCGTGTCTCAGGAGGCGGCGAGTTTCGCGACAGTAAAAAGCGCTAAACGACGAGGCAGGCATGGCTCGGTCCAGACAGCAGACGAGTCAGGTCGTCGTCGTCGTCGTCGTGGTCGTTGTTGTCGTTCTCATCTCGTCGCGTTGTCGTCGTTTTCCCTTCTACCTCTCTCTTTCTCTCTTCTCTCGTCGCTCGTCGCTTTTCCTCGGAGCGAAATTAAAAACATTTACTTCCGTGAAAGAAATACGAAACCGTGGACGAACCTCTCATAAGCCGAAACATATTTCGCGGGGGGGAGGGGGGAGCGGAGGGGAGGAGTTTGCAGAACCGAGGACCGGGAAACTGAGTAAAAAGCTCGCTAAAGCAGAAAGAGACTGGCACTCTGGGATGAGTGGAACCTCTCATGTCCGCGTCTGGGATGTACGGGCGGCCCGTGCCGTCCACGAGAACAAAAAGAAAGCTTCGTCAAGATGAAGAGAGAGAGAGAGAGAGAGAGCGAGGAGGCGAGACGACTCGCGGAAATTAATTCGCGATGTTTCTCGTTCCGCTACAACATCGCGACGGAATATTGCGCGAGTTAGTATGTCATCGTGGATTTTCAACTTATCGGTACAAAGCTGTATACTCATCACGTTATATCAGTACTCGACAATTGCATTCTCGGATAACAGAATTAAATTATCGTGAAGTGAATTAAAAATTAAAATTTTCTAGAAAACACGAGAAAGACAAAAGTTTTACGTTTATTCAAATACTATAGTACGTATGTGGATCGCACAAATTCGTATTAATTAATAGCAATGAATTTATAGCGTAATTATAATAGGTATATCAAACAATATTCATTGTCATTTATTATAAGCTCTCGGAGACTTTAGTTTAGATTAGGGGGGTAGTTTGCTCGTCGCTCTCTTGGAGGGGAGGATTGACGGAAAGGCGGGAAGGGGCCGTAAGTAGATTACGCGACTGTGTAATTGAATGGCCATTCTAAATGCTCCGACCGCTAATTAAGAAAGCGATACCGATCGATTATACGGCTTGGTATCGATGCACGCTAACCGGGGCATTCTCCATAATCCGCCGCTAACCCGTAACGGTACATGGTCGCGTGAGATCGAAGGTGGTGTATTCCCCCCTTCATTGCCCTTTCCCCTCCCTTCACTTGCGGATCCTCTCCCCTTCTAAGTCTGTTATCAGCGAACCCCAGCCTCATCGCGGGCTGGTGCACGGCTAACTGCCGATTATTGCCGGCGGCATAACCTTCGATTAAAATCAACCTCTCGGTCCGTTTAACGGTCTCGTTAGATTGTCCAATCAAGTAAGGGGGCTAGACTCGCTTTTCCAAGGCCAACGACTTGCGGTTAGACCACGAGCTCCGCGGCTGGATGTTGATTAAGTGCCGATAATGAGGAAGACGATGCGACGCGATTTTCTCTCCTTTATAAATTTTTTCGGAACGTCTTGAAACAAAAGTAGATATATGTTTTTCACATCTTAATAACACTCTCGAAACAGAATAATAATTAATTTCTGTAATATTCTTAATTATCTTTCCAAATAATTTCTTTAAAAATATGTAAGTTCTCTCAATTGATCACTCTGCACTTTGTTCGATATACTAATTATTATTAGTACAATTAATCTGTTTAGAATTTAATGGCAAACATTCCGGTTATTTTTACGATTGCATTAATTCTATTAGGATATTTATCTGCAAGGCCGTATCGGAGATAAATTTAGCTGAGTACGATTTTGAAGGAGGTTTCCTTCCGAAATGTATTGGTGATGTATTTGTTTACGCGCATCAGAATGCGCGACGTGCGATTTACGAGATGATGAAATGCCATCAATCCACTGTGGTTATCGAGGCGCGCGATTGTGCGAGATGAAAAGGCGCTCGCATAAAATTGCCGGCGATGTTTGTTTAGCGGCGTTTATCGTCACTACGGCAATTACCCAGACCGAGTTTAATTGTCTTTGACCAATTATCCACAATTCCATTATTCTTTCCGGTATATATGTATATACGTGTCTGGTGAAAATGATACATTTTTATTTTTATTGCATCGATCGTATTCAAATATCGAATTATATATAATACATATATATATACACACACAATTTTGTTCTAACACTCTCGAACTTTTGAAATTTAATGCAATATTCTTTAATTATTAATACTACAGTATTTTAAAAAAATCTACTTGGTTTTAAAAACATTTTGAAAATTACTTTTTAATTATACTTTCCACACACAATGTCTGCTCGCCTAATTTAATAATTTTAATTAAGTGGGAAAACTGGCAGATAAGAGCCAAGGCGCGGGTATCGGTGCACTAATTTATTATTATTAAATTTTATTAACTGACGTGCATTAAAAATGTAGGTTTCGGACCTTTTTTTGGTCCATCTTCAGCATGGATATAAATATATAAAGATTAAATTGAAATTTTAAAACTTGACGTACAATTTAATCTTTATATATTTATTTCCATGCTGAAGATAGACCAAAAAAATAGTCCAAAATATACATTTTTAATGCGCATTAGTTAATAAACTTTAACAATAATAAATTCGCGCACCAATTCCCTCGCCTTGTTTCTTATCTGCCAGTTTTCCCACTTAATTCTTTTTACTCTGGCCCTATTGCTGTTATTATTCAATAATTTCAAAAATTTTCTTTTTGGCAAGAATTTGAAAAGCGATACAGCGTCATATCATAAGGATCGAAAGTCGAGTGTCTAGTTGATGAACACTGTTTCTTGATATTTCCCTTCTTTCTTCCTTTTTCGCGCTCCAGGTGATGAACGACCGACGAGCCTTCGCGGTTTATGCAGCAGTTGAAACCCTGCTGAAATATTGAGGCGTTAAGCCGGGCGTTTAGCATTTTTCCGGGAGGACTATGCCGCCCAGGTGGATTTCAGACTACTGGCGGACTGACGGGCTTCCGAGGGATTTGCGAGACGGGTGATAAATATTAAAATAACAATTTGAATTCAACTTTCTGGTTCAACCCGCGGTCGAGTATCACGCCGGGAGAGGTTGGGTGGGCGCGATACGTATAGGATAGGGAAACGCGATTTCCGAAAGGGAGAGGGGTATCCATGCTTTAAATTTATACAATAATTGTCTTAGTCCCGCTTTTTAGCATATTTTCTCGCGTTTCGTAATGATAAGGGTAGAGCTCGGGTTTCGATGGAAACAACGGTAGTAGTGAATTGATAGAACGAGCATCGAATATTTAAAAGAATCAGACTTGTACAAGCTGAACGATTTGTCGGGAAACAGAAACGTTTTTAGGTATCGGCAAGTAGTATAAAAAGCATTCTGCGAGTTTAAAAAGACGGGAAAAGCCATTTATATAAAGAATAGTAAAAAATTTGTTCTCTCCACGCACGATAGGATACAGAGATAAGAAAAGAAATAAGATTCTGGAAAGGTTTCTATTTTCACGGAGCTCGAAAGCCATCGGGGAAGAATATCGCAGCGAGTCGATCGACGCGTCGCGCATGTACATAGGAAGTCTCGTATTATTGTCGACGGGGATTCATCATCCGTTGGAAGGAGGAGCACAAAATTAAAGCGGGTCGTCTCACCTCCTCACCTCGCCCGAACGATCGCGTCGCGATCAATAGTAATAGCCGCACTGCCAGTATGCGGCCGCGCCGCTATCAAGCGTCGACCAATAACACTATCAGACCGGCCGTAATAATTGATAATGCACTTTGTGCGCGCCCGGGAAACCGTGGTAACTTTCTACAAAGACACCGACGCCGCTCGTACATAAGGAATGGCAGATGAGAGCGAGCGATCGCGCGCGCGCGTGCAGGTCAGTGCACCTGCCTACTCGAAACTGCAGTTCCGCGGAATCGATCAGAGGCCGCCCGCCACGTGCAAAGACTCGACGTTGCATAGTTCTACATTCGATAGCACACGCATACCGTCTCTCTTTTTTTTTCTCTCTCTCCACGGTTTCAATGGGCATCTACAGGCGCATTCTTGCATTTTACTACGGACGCCAGTCGGTCGGTCGATCGCTTCGACTTCGCGGCGGTTGTAAACGGCCATTATGAGTTAACTTTTGGAACAATACCTACGATATACGCAAGAGCAACTAATGCTTTCGGTAACAATGCGCGAATTTCGGTCAAAATCGACGGCGATGCGAATATGGATCTGAATTTGTACGAATGCTCTCGTATCGCGTTAACGTCTCCCGCGCACGCGCTATCTGGCATTCCGACGCGTATTTTTACGTTGACCTACACTTATATCGTTGATAATTTATATTGACTTTTGTACGATGTTCTCTACTTGAAAGTGTTGAGCTTGTAACGATAAGTTTTTTCTTTTTATTTCTTAACTGAGAGCAAAGCTGCTCTACAAGTGAGTTGGAAAAGAGAGAGAGAAAGTTGGCGTTCAACTATAAAATATACTGCGTATAATTTTGACGCGGGGCAACATTTGAATACCGCGTCGTAAAGTTTAACGCGACGGGATATAACGGAAGGTAACGCGGTTATATAAAGGGAGAATATTCGAATCTCATAAATTTTAACACATATATCGAATAGTATACATTTTCGATCAAAAATTGCAATTTTCCCTTTTTTATAGTCGAAATGTTTGAAAGAATACATGTTTTTCTGATGGGAGAAACGAACATTATGAATCTGATCAATAGCTCATTTTCATCGTTCTACCGCGTGCAGTTTAGAGGATCACGGGTATTTCAATTAATCCCAGAAATCAGCATAATTTGACATTCGCAATTACATCCTTCACATCGAAATATCTCTATGGGACTATTCCCAATATATTAATTGATAAGTACTTATTATAAATATCATTATTACACCAGTGATCTCTATAATTATAATTTACCCCGGCATTGATATCTCGGCAATTATCAATCGCCGAGAATTGTAATATTAATCTCTTTGTTCGTTCAAAATACGTCATCAGTGAGAGATTATCTTTCCATGAATCGGTGTCATTGGCGCTTTTGTCCTGATCATGAACGCCAAAGGCAAAACCATAAATATTCCAGATAAAATGTCATATAGAAAAATTTACCACCTAACGAGAAAAATTATTGAATCGGAGGAGGATGCGAAATGTAAAATTTTCGCGGCGCGTTTTCGCTAATTATTTCGTGTATTACGCGCGACGTACATACGCGCGAAAACGACTGCTCTAATGACGGCACGGACACCGGAAGAAAAGGGCGGATATGCACGCGCACAAAGCCAAGAGCGAGGTCCCCTCGTGGGGAATGAACGCATGAATTTGTGTGTTGGTCGACGGACTCGCGACAAAGGCTAATTGCGACGCGCGGGCGAACCGCGTCGCAAACGGGAACAAGACCATATTACGTCGGAACACACACAGCTGCCCGCCGTCTCCGCCCTCGCCCTTTCCGGTTCTTGCCTCGCTCCGTCGGCTTACCCTCCCGCGAAACGACCTGGACGACGACATCGGATCGCGAGGGTGCGTCGTTGAGGTCGGCGGGGCGGCGATGGTTTGCCGCGGTCCATCGGCCTCATGTAGCCTTCATGGGATCTTCTCGTGTGTTATACCCCGTGAAATCAACGCAACGATCCTCTACTGACAATGAGTAAACTTCCGAGACTGATGGACCGCAACGCACACAATACCTTTGACGTCCGGTATTTGTGCGATTCCCTTTAGCGTGATTTTAATCGCGGCAACCCTTAACCTTCGATCGGTCTGGTTACCCTCTGCTACGTATGCATATTCTCTGAATAAACGATCTCTCTCTCTCTCTCTCTCGATTAGTAATCACCGATGAACCGAAGCCTCGTCCTCTGTACAATTGCTGACTAAGATTGCAGAAGACAGGACAAAGCGCATTTCGCAATAAAATTCGGTCTAATAATCGACGGAGTGAGCGGAGATGATCTCGTAAATGAGAAGTTTTGTCAACGAGATTTCGATTGTAGCTGTGCATATCATATTGTATCTGTATGTATAAAGCTTCGGTAAAATTCGATTTAATTAAAAACAAGACGTACTAGTTTGTCGAAATGTAAAATTAATAATTTAATTTTTTTATTAATAGTTTAAAGTCGTATCTATTATTAAAAGTGTGATATAGTTATAAATATTGCCAGGAGAATATTTTAAAATTTAGGTAGAATATAATTGACATAATGCATACTTTTCTCTTTAAGTTTCTTCGATGTTTTTTTTTATCATAATGTGATGAATTATCTTAACATTTAGCTTACTCTAATTTATTCATCTACGAGAGATTATTCGTAACATTTTATTTCAACATTCGTAAAAAATCATTTGAATAAAAATTACTTTAGCAGCATTTATACATCGTAAAATATTATTCTCTTGTTACATCTCTAATCGTAGAGGTGTTATTTCGCAAAACAATGAGGAGCAGAGATATACATTTACGTAAATGAAAATTCTTGTTCGCAATCGTCCTTGCCTTGGTTTAGGGTGGTACTTAGTGTAAATTTTTCCGCTCCCTGATTACCGCAACTATTTATCTCTCCGGACGTTGAGGAAACGCTTTGAGGAAATCTCCGCCGGGCTTTCGAGTTTTGCGACGATTACGGATTGCCCTCCGGTAATTGAATGGATAATTGAAACGATCCTTATCAAGGCCACACGGCTCTTATGGAGCACGGTCACGGCAAACGCAAACTCGTTCAACTACGGCTGCTTCCTTCCCGGTGCCTCTCCTCCACCTATTTGGACGTGCTAAGAACGTTCTTTTCAATGCGGCGAGCTAACCAGCAATTTTAATCATTTAAATATTGATTAAAACATCTCCACTTTTTTGCCACACGGTAGCTTTGATGTCGTCCTCGGCTAAGCGGCTTCTGCAATTGTAAAATTCAATTTGTACAATAAATATTGCGTAAACGTTTCTTCATATTTCTTCTGTTATAATTTTTATACGCTAAATATCTATAATTATTTATCTCTCTCTTATATCTATATTCGTAGGTGAAAAAAATTATATTGTGATCAGTAAGCTATAAATTTCGTGAAATGATATAACTGTTCGAACACGATAAATTTTGATCAATTATATAATATCACTATGGATAAACAATGTTGGGTTGAGAAACAATTAGTTGTAAAATAAATCACGGCGGATTTTATTTTATTTTGAACAATTTTATATGCGCATTCACAATTTCGTATTGTCTGTACAGTTAAATCAATTAACACGGTTATATATCGTTTATACGCTTTAGCAGCATCTAGGTTTCGTATGGCATCGCGATCTCTTCTTCGTTCTAAAGCCAAATAGAAATATCGACATGCATGAAAGCACCAATATATAAATACCTACATAAGCTATCGCGCACAAAAGGCACCCTCCTCGAAATTGAATTCCTTTTACTCCCGGCTTGCTCGCGTGTCCGTATCGGCCATCTTTGAATTCCATGATTTCATAGTATAGCAATATCCCGTTAACATGACGAGCTGAATTGTGAATCGATATGACTCACTATGAATGAGCGTAAAATGTCACGAGTTTATATTTTTGCGCATTTAAAAGAAGTTTAACGAAATAGTAATTTAACGAATAAGTTTAGCAAGTTATTTAACGATTTAAAGATATTATATTTCTAAGTAAAATTAAACAAAAAGTAACGCGATAAAATAGTTATCTGATTAGAAGAGATTAACTGTGCTAATAATTTTTTAGAGATAAACTGATCTTCATAAATTTTAATAGAGCATATTTCTTATTTCTTTAAAAGGCATCTTGTATTTGGAAAGAATAAGGATGTGCAAAATGTTAATATAATAAAAATATAGAAATATAGAAATATCGACTATGATAATGAGAGACAAAATTTTCGCAAAATTTTAAATCGCGAATTATTCTGTATATACAACAGTATTTTAGCCATTCGGCGCGCGCGAGAGCCATTTGTCAGTCCCGTCGAGCATTCTATACCTTTCGAATATTGATTTTCGATTTCGCCTCCTCATTGCAGCGGCAGCGGCGGCGGGCGCGGGCTGTAAATTTCTCGGGGCACACGTCGACCGGTCCCTCTCGCGCGCGCGAGCGATGCGACAACGTCTCCGCGAATCTCCGGCCGTATAATTTCCTCCCCATTGTTAAACTTTCGTACCGGACGGCCATTTTGCCGAAACCGTCTGACT
Source organism: Formica exsecta (assembly GCF_003651465.1). Lineage (NCBI taxonomy): Eukaryota > Metazoa > Arthropoda > Insecta > Hymenoptera > Formicidae > Formica > Formica exsecta. The sequence continues at coordinate 330,728 of NW_021852868.1, read as the reverse complement.
TTTCTTGCAACCCCGCCGCACTCGTCCTCTTTCAGACTGTCCACGCCGGCGGAACTACGAAAAGGCGTAATGTAAACGGGTCACTTGGCATGCAAGGCGAGTATAGTTGCGCCACTGGAATTCCGTATGGATTAACTAACCCCGCATGCATAAGATCGCGCGGAGTGCACGAGGTATCTTCGAAGAGGAGACAATTTGAGAAGTAGACATTATGTAAATTGCCGAAAAGTATATTACGTTTGATGAAGCTTTTTGTGTTTGATAATTTCTTACAAGGAGACAAGTCTGGAAAAAATATGGTTAATCGGTTATAACATTTGTCTATATAATGATAACAATTATATTGTCTCACATTCAAGTAATCTTTCATTTATTTTATTAATGAAATAATTAATTAATTAATTAATAAATTAATATAATTTATTATTACTTACTTTATTGTTATTTTGTTTTTATTCCAAGGTTAATTATTTTTTATACAGTTTTTAAAATTATTATATTATAAGAAACTTTGAGAAAATAAATATTATAAATCATAGTTTTTCTGCAGATTGCTTACAAAATTGTTCAAGCAAAAAAGAAAAATTTCCGATGTAAAACTTTGATACATCGGTTTCGAGAAATATCATTCCACGGGAAATGTCGGATCGTAGCTAAAATTTAAATTGAGACTGATGTAAATTCGTTTCCTCCGATTTAACTTTTATCGCGCTATATCTATGAGAAATGAATATTACGAAGTTTAGGTTACGCGGGCGATTTCTTTTTGCCACTCTCCATTCATTTTTTGCCGCTCTCGCGATAATTATTGCAAACACCTCGGTACGTACCTTGGTTGTTATCTTTCATTTTCCTTCGCTACCATTTCTTCTGGTCTATCTTAGCGCTCCGGTACTCAGCGGTAATAATTCAGCTTCGTAATCCGTTCGCGAGAGAAATTGCCATAAAACAAACAAAATAATTCATCAACGTCGGTTGGAATAAATTCCTTTCTATTTTATGATACAAAGAGACAGAGATTAAGACATTTAGTATTTATTTTTGCTTATTTATTCCTGCAATATTTAACATTGCAAATAAAATACATATTCTACACAGTTATAATGAGTGATGATATATTTATACAGCTTTTGTTAAAAGATTAGTCTAGCATTTGAAAAATGCAATTAAAGTTTAATTTTTAGAAAAATCTATCTACTTTGTGTTTAATTAAAAGAGATCTGGTGATATTTTATATTAATCAAGAATTGTATCGTAAAATTATGTACTCTCGCAATTTCGTGTAAAAACGCAAAAACGCTTTAAATAAATATGTAAGCAAATTTTTCGCTTTGCTTCGCTGACGATGCACAGACAAACAACAAGTTTTATTTACACAAGAAAACAGTTAATGATTACTTTTGATAACATGAGATGAAAAACATTTATTTGAAAATAAACGTGTCCCACGTGCAGAAAATATCGCGGACTCCTCTGCCATTCAGAAATAATATTATCCGCATAAAATTCCGATCCCGCTGTCTCTCGTAGCTGCGTAAAAAGATAAACACCGTCTGGCTGAAGCTGGCACTTCCGGGCGTCGCGACGCGGCTAAGCTTCGTCAAGTTCTTCTACCAGAGGTTCCCGTCCGCGCCCCCTTTTTATTCTTCTCCCTTGGATCCCCTTTTTTTCTCACGCGGTTGCGCGTCCAATCCCTCCGTCGGAGAGCGAGACTCTGCGAAGGAAGCGACAACAGCGAGGTGACAACGCAATTTCGCGGACGTAACAGGCGAGAAGGAATAAAGAGATTGTCTTTCGCGTTGGTGCTTAAAAATTTGCACTTTTATGCCTCGCGGAATAAAACTACCCAGCGCGAGCTTTACGTTTCCCCAGACGCGAATAGGGTTGTGCCGCGTCCCCGGCATACAGTTTGGTTTATGTGCAACGCTGTATTTATGGCCACGCGGGCCCCAAGTATGAGAATTATTTTGGGGAACCCTTCTATGCAAATCAACTTGAAAGGGTATAGATATAAACACACTTCTCTATATATAAAATAGTAAAAGATCTATCTTACATAAATATAAAAGAATAATATTTTAATATTTTTTGAGGGTTTTTATTTTACATATTTTGTCTATCTTCTATAAGATAAAATGAATTTAATAAGTAAGTTTTTCTTCTTAATATTTTATTTCTATTTTTTTCTTTATATGTAATATATATTTAACTTGTTTCAAGAACAACATTTTGTAATTATAATTTTGCTTTATATATATTTCTCATTATTGATAATTTATTTAAATTAATGATAGAGAAAATAAAAAAATTTATAACGAGAGTTCTCAATCTTACAAATTCCTGGTCTCTTGTATAGTCTAATAATTTTTGTATAATTTTTATAATAGTTTTAAATACTTTGGAAAGAGGGTCTGTTTACACTACGGATTGTGTCTTTAATCGATTTTCATATATCATTTATTTTATAAAATTGGCTGCTCAGATTAAAACTGTTACACATGGTTTATATGTATAGCGATTAGCGCATAGACATCGTGATTTATTGGATGTGATATTGAAGAGCTGCGAAACATTAAATGAACCATTAAACGTTCACGTTTCATTTTACACATTATCCTATTGCAACCACGCGTAAATAATATTAATAAACGTCATAAAATATATGGTACTGCATAAATTCGAATTGAATTACGGTGAACATTTTGCATCATGAATATCGTTGCAATTTTTTAATATATGATGAAAACTTTGTAATTATGTGCATGTAAAATATCATCATGTACAATATTTATTATAGTAGCTAGAATTGTTTTCCTTCCTTTGCAAGTATTTAATCTGCAATTTATTAGCAAAAATAATTTGTATCTATTTTTTATTATTTTTTATGGTAGAAAATAATCAGATTTATATATAAAAAATAAAATAGAGAAATATATATCAAAGTGTTTTTCGAGATTAATGTTCCGCTAAAGAAAACAGATCTCTAATACCCCTAAAAATTACACGCGAATAATAGAAGAAATGCATTATAATGCGGAATAAATCTTAATTTCTGTGACGGGTCTATAATATTTCGCTTTTATCCCCCGCCTTATCTCTGTGAAACTTCAATTTAGATCTTTTCACGGTATCCTCGTTCCACTGAATAGCAGTGTATATATACTGCGACATCGACGTTTCTACTCTTATAAGAGCGCAAAAAAAATATTTCTGTTTACTCTCGTGTTGTACCTCGAATCTATCCCTCCATTTTGTGCCGCGCTGCGAACCGCAAAATAGATGAACGAAAGATCGGGGCGAAGGGTAAAAGCGTATATATGTACACAAGCCAGTATAGACACGGCTATATACGCGTATATACATTCTCTTTGGCGTGTTGCTTTGAAACGCATCGGTTTTGCCGAAGGGAGCATATTTCGTACATGCTGACTCGTGCACTTGCCTGTTTATCCTGCGCCTCCACATCCCGGGGGTGGTTTCGGCGCAGGCCTGACGTTCGACTTTCCCGAGCCGAACTCTCTATCTCTCTCTTTTTCTCCTTCTCTTCGTTTCTCCCTTTCGTTTCCTCGAAGATCACAAAGTCGATGACAAGACGAGGATGCGCGCGCGAAGACGGTTTTGTTTGAGCAACGAGTTACTTTTCTCATTTGGCGGTTTCCTATTGAGATGCTGATGAAATCTGACGACCTGCGAAGTCTCTCTCTCTCTCTCTCTCTCTCTCTCTCTTTCTCTCGGTTTCTATTCCTGGGATTGTTGTTCTCGACAGCGATGTCGACGTCGCAACGCTACTTTCGCAGCTTTTAACTGCGGATCGCGATGCGAGCCGATGCCTCGAAATCGCGAACTTTGCAAGTTCTAATTGTACCTCGGTTCGCATTGTATCTTCGTCGAACAGGCGTACGCTGAATTTAAATTAATAAACTTTTAATCGCGTCGCGCGTCACTCGTAAATTTGCATGTCGGAAAATTATGAATCTATTAAGTGAAACAATGGGAATGCAATGAAAATATGCCGCAGTGTGCGTTTATATGAGAGAAGCACCCCGAGATTTAGACATAGATTCCACCAATTGTACATTCATAAATATAATTATTATATTTTGAAGAACTTTTAAATTTGAAAATTTAGAGATATATATTTATATCGATTACCTTTAAGATTGAAAAGATTTCGGTAGCCGATAGTTTAACAATATTTTAACAAGTGACACACGCTTTTTGCTTTAGTTGCACGTATTCAGAATTTCCAAGAATATCCATGAGAGATGATGAAGTTCGTTTCGTCCGTCCGTCGTTCATTATCGGCGTGATAACAAGCGGAATTGTCTTACTGTCGACAAGTTTCAGGTCGAGGAAGCGCGGCGATATCTCCACGGGTGGTTTAGAAGTAGATAATGATCACTGGGAGGCGGATGAAAGGAGGCACATTTCCAATGTGCAATCAGCAGCAACCCGACCTCGCAATCTGCTGGTCGTGCTCTCCAATTATGAATCTCTTAAATTCTTCTTTTATATTATAATTTTTACTTGCACGCACACGTAGCTTTTTAACAGCATCAACGAACGTGCGTTGTTACACGCGCAACATTTCTAAGCGCCGTTTGAAATTATGCACTGTAACCATCGACGATATCTCGATGACACTTCCACTCATGCAAATACACCGCGCTGATTTGAATTGGGTTGTTAGCGGGCTTAAATATTCTTCTGCGTAAGAGTCGACAGCTTGATTAATTGAAGTCGAATAATTAATCTTGAGTTACCTTATTAATCACGAAAGAGACGCGCTTACTTCACAAACGTCATTGTACACTTGAATTTCTTTGAATTTCTCTGCTCTTATTTTATAATTTTTCAATACATTTCTGTACAATTTTTTTTTGTCGAGTATGTAATTTTATTTTATTATTAAAGTATTAATTAATAAATTTAAATACGAATAAGAAATGAGATCTAGGCGGAAATGCTTTTGATGTTAAAAAATTCAACGTGTTTATTCAAATAAAATTATTACTTGGCTAGTGCTGTTAATATTCGTATCTCCGTATAATATAAACAAAACTTAACATTCATAAAAATTACTTTTATATTTTAATCATTCTGTGACTCATATATACACAAGCGCATCAATATAAGCGAGCATCCTGTATAGTATATCTCACAAATAAGATTGAAATTGCATGTGGCGCCAGAATGCTAAGGAGTTTGATGCATGAGCGGAGTTTCTATTGTAATGGAATAACTGTCTATTTATCAGCAGCGAGCGCAGACGGTTTGAAGTTCATGCGGGGTTCGACACTTCGCCGGCGCTGCCGGCAATTAATTAACATCGCGAGTAGCTGATTAACATATTATCGGCGTAAGACAGACAGTGTTACAGGCTCGAGAGACAGAGAGGGGGTGAGAAAGGAGGGAAGAAGGATAAGTGGAAGAGAGAGACTGCGCGTGGAAATTGTATGGTTCTCGAAATTTCGCGTAGGGAGAAGAAAGGGATTGAATGACGAGATCTCAGGCTTGCTGAAATGAACAACAGAGCTAGATGGCAAGAAGGGATCGAAACGCAGGATTGGCTGGATAGCAGAAATAGACGAAGATAGAGACAGAGAAGGAGAGAAGGGTCGGGGATGGAAAGGGATAGTCCTAGAGCCTCTCCAGACACGTTCGACTATTAACCTAGTCGAGATTAGGGAAGGCTCCGGCGACTGAAACCATCGTCTCCACTCGTAGCCCCTAGGACGATCTGAACGAGACTTCTAGGGCGCGATGTCTCCGTAACAAGGGCGAATTCAGCTCTCGAGTCGGAGACAGACGGCGCCCCTCAAACCTCTTGGCGTATTCACCTTTTCGTCTGTTTCGCCGTATGTATGTAACCGTCCTCCTTTTCGTCCTGCGAGGAATCGCAGACGGAGACGGCATGATTAAAGCGAAATCGTCGCCTCACCATTGCAGTCTTTCCCTCGCGTAGATCTACGATAATATCTGCGATAGAGCGAGTTTTTGCAGCTCTCTATTACTTTTGCGAATTCTTTTATTCTAACAATACAAGTTTATACAGACTGTTTTAAGAAACATTTATTTGCGTCTTAATAAGATGAATTTATTTTTTATATATTATTAATTAATTATTTTATAGATAATAGCTTTAAAATTACATTCGTGATAAAAAGATTATGCACATTTTATTTTTATGGCTTATTTTTATCTCGAATGTGCTATATTATATATAATGCGTTATATTCTAAATTACTCGAGATTTATTTGATTATATAATAGATATTTTTAAATTATTAAATTAACAACTCTCTTTTCCCTCTCTTTCTCTCTCTCTCTCTCTTTCTCTCAATATTATTTCCGCTTGCGAGTTTTATCATTTATATTAATATTTTATCACCTTAATTATTTTTTTTTCTTTTAGAAGCCATACGATTATATATGTTGTGTAAATCAAAGTTGTTAAAGAAAAAAACAAAACAGGACATTGCACTCATATCTTAATTAAAAGTTGAATTTAATTACTTAAAATAATTTAACATTATGCGTCTAGGCTCTTCTCGCGGAAGAATCGCGGACTCGTTTCTCTTTACCTTTCTTCCTTTTACGTTGACGCAAGAGCGACAGTGTTGGTATGATTAAAACAAAATCGTCGACGTCGTCGTCGTCGCGTTATTGCCGGTGCCGCGTTTTCTGACGAATTGCAACGGAGATTCGTGGAGGAAATTCCGCGCCTCCGGCTAGGCGAGGGGCTATGTGATTTATTACGAACACTACGTAATGGTAGACGATACAGTTCGTTCGTTTTAATGTCACTGTTTCATTTCGGGGATATGCGCGACGCCGCATTAAAAATAATGGTAATGTAATGGTATTAAGTGCTGCATATATCAGATATATTGCAGAAATTATTTGTAATGGAAAAGTTGGCAAAATAATTTTTTTTTTATCGCCCGCAGAATATTTTTTTAGAAAAAGTAAATTTAAAGCCTTACATAAGCCTGAATAATTTCAAGAAAAGTCTATTATAATAATATAACTAATTATGATAATACAATGTAATATAATAATAAAATTGAGATATATAATGAATTATGATAATATAAATTGAATACAATTTTTGTAGTGATTATGTGTTTAATCGAATAACAAAGATTTGAAATTTAATGTCATTATGAAAATTGTTTCATTTAATAATATTTCGAAAAGTGTATTAAAGTACCTTGTTTCTCTCAGTTTGTTACATTCGCTGAAATTTGTCGTTTCAATATTTGATTTACCACATTTTCACAAAGCAACATAATTATGTAGTCGAAAAGTTCATCGACTAGTGAACTTGGTATGATATGTATATTGTTGAGCGACGACGGCGATAGCATATCGTGTCGTTCCGTTTTAATATCTCATTCTACTCAGTTTTAATTCCGTTTGACGTAGATAGCGCATAATTATATACGTTGCGATAAATGCTTAAATTTAACGGCAATTTGGCATGTTCCATTATTAAAAGATACCAAAAGCTGATTTCCAACAAAATTTAGCAACGTTTCTGAATCCGAACATTATTTATCGTTAAAATGGATAACGACATAATGCAAAACCATAACACGTTACGAATAATATTATAATAATTAATAAATTATAATAAATAATAATAACGAATAATATTATAATAATTATCGCCAGCTTGTCCTTTTTAATTAAAATTTAATCGAAATAAGCGATGTCGGAATCAATCCTAAAATATTAATTTATATTCTTTTCTTATAAAATTTTATCGTCTGTTTTCCTTTGTCTTGTCCTATATGTTCATTCTTTTTACAATATCTTATTAAAAAGATTTCCGCGGAAGTTTGAAAGGTTCTGGTTGGTACTCGGCATAGAAATAAGGTTGGAAAGAATTAACAGTTAAAATTGATGATGCGAGGAGTATTTGAAGAAAGGGATTGTTTGTCGATCGAAACACGTAAGGAGCAGGTGACATATAATATTTCCGTAGAGGGATCTTACGGAACCTGAGCTACTGCTGTATATCAGACTTAACGTATTACGATCCTACAGTACCTATATGTCGCATACATCGTGTTACCGATACATAGATATGTTTGCAGCTGTTTACTCCTGTTACGCACACATATTTAGGCGTACGTATAAACTGTGTATAAGCCATCGGCAACAAACTAAGGAAAAAAGATAGTGATTTCTGTTTATCGAGGAGCATCGATATAGTCTTCAGGAATTATGAAAATAGTACAAAGTTGAAAAGCTTTATATGGTTATTAATATCGCAAATCTCTAGCATGGAAATCGTTAGCTTTATTAATGCGATTTGAGGTAATTATACACATTTATAATGGTATTATGTTGAAACAGTGGGGATGATAAAGTATAGCATTATACAAACACCGATAGAAAATAGCGAAATACATATTTTGCTATGTTTTATTACACGTGCCGTTACCGTCCATGTTGTTTTGTCCCGATTATTTAGTGGTGGAACCATTCATGATGCTTACGCGAACGACACCTGGAGCACCTGGTCGCGGCATCTAGCACGTCGATTCCATCGATACGAAGGAAGGAGACGGATAGAGTGGATTCTGATAGAGCACGACCGGGAGGGAGACAGAGAGATCGAGGACATCGGGTCGCCACAGGGGTTACAGTATGTAGGCTAGTTGGTAAAGGCAAACGCGAACAATTTGCCATAATAATCCGATAACTGATAATATTGGCAATTTGGCTGGGGACTAAACGGATCTCGCGGAGTGCCGCTGCGTGCGTTATCTCGATTATTATTATTGTTCGTGATCGTTAGACGGGGGGAAGGGATCCCATTGACCGTAAATAAGTATCATCCGCGGATGATATTTCCTTCATTTTCCTCTTATTGCGAGCGTTTTATCGTCGATCCAACTCGACAAATTCTCGCGGTGTTCGTTTAGTGAATACGTGGGTCACGAGTGATATTTTTAAACGTATCTTGCACCTTGGTATTTTTTATTTGCGTACGTTAGCCGCATATCGTAAAACTCGATAATCTAAATCGATTTTATTACTTCGAGCAGGATGAGCGAACTACGAAAACTAATGAAATTGCTGAATCAGCAATAATGAGAGCTGCTTTGGCTGGGAACTGAATTGGTATGGCGATAACCGTGTTACGCGATATATTTAATCGATAATTTACTGGAAACATTAGATATGCAAGTAAATTATTGCGGTTGCGATTACATGTCGTAATTTTCTCTTTTCATACACTCGAAGAAGGCTAAATTACAATACAATAAAGCAATCATAAAAAAATTGACGGAAATATAGATATATATATATATATATATATATATATATATAGATTGGTTAAAAATCGTGCACTGAAATTTAAACGATTAAAAAAAACCATAGCCGCGAGAAATGGGTCGCACGGATTTGATTTGATTCGACTCTTAAATGTGAAATCTACGTAATACAAATATGAACTGTCAATTCACGTTAGAGTCAATCGGATCGGGAAAATTAACGAAATAGATTGCTCAGCGGATGAGAGTAGAAAAATCCGTTTTTTTTAATCTCCCATTTCGAAATATCCCCGTTGTACATCGTCTTCGCCGAACGTCTGTCCATCACGGAGGGGAACGAACCACGAAGCGCGCGATCATCTCGAGGAATCTCGACTCCGACGCGCGGCGAGACGTGCTTCCAAAGTTCGCCGGAAGTGGTTTCGGGGGTGATTGATTTCCCACATCGAATCGTCGACGCGCATCGTCGAGCGGGATGGCTGGAGGATTTAAGGGGAGACGGTTTGGGACCCGAGATTCTGCGGGTTACTCGCGGAAAATCGTTCAATACGTTTGAGGACATCAATCCGATTGATTAATCGCGGCTGATGTTCATTTTATTCGATGATGATTAATCGTTAAGATTAAGGCGGACGGTGATAACTTTTATTATACAATTTTGGACTTTATTCTCGGAAGTAGAGAAAATGGAGTGTATTTGAACTATCGATCAATATACGTATACAATAGTGCGTAACTTCCGGTCTCTTATGGAATGTTTGTATTTGAGAAATACAAGTTACATATATTTCTCTATGCACGGTAAAATTTCATTAGAATGAAGTCTGTCTGATATTCAAAGGCATAAAGCTATTGTTCTGAAATTGATTTGTGCATAGAAATCGAGTTGCATATATTAGGTTCCATTGTTTCCATATGATTGAATATGGAGAAAATGAAAACTTTTATTTCGTTATCGATATATTAGTTGTAATGAAATTTATAATTATTATATATATATATAGTTGCGATAATTGCTCAACAGTTGCTCAGTTTGAGCAATTTAATACCTTTTTTTAAATAGCTGTTGGTCTAATGTGATACTTGTATTAAAAAGATGTGAGTTTTTTACTTTAATTGTAAGACTACATATTTACTAATGGATTATCATTAAAGTGACGTGAGAAAAGAAAGATAAAAAAGCAGATTAAATTATATTCAATTATATATAATGGTAGTTTTATCGCCTAAACATATGGCTACAACTTTGTTCAATTATGTTACTCTCTCTCTTTTCTCTCTCTCAATCTACAGCCGGTATTATTAAAAGTAGCATCATTAGACTTTTTTTTACTTTATTGGAAATTACATTAACCTATTCTATGGACTTTCTCTCTCTCTCTCTCTCTCTAAATCTACAGCCGGTTTTATTAGAAGTAGCATCATGGGACTTTTTTCTATTTTAATGGAAATTATATTAACGTTTAATTCTATTAAGCTTCTTAATTTGATTATTTAATATTCAATACTTTCTGTCTGAGTAGTGCCAGAAACAGCACAAATATACACAAAGAGAAAGAAGTTCGAAACTTTTAAAGTCCTAAATTAAACGTTAAAGACAGTTTTTATATACATCTAATGGATTAATAATCCAATATATAAATGGGCGATTAAATATTGCATGAATAAATGAGAATAGGTTTGGAAAAAGATTGATTAAGAGAGAGAAATAAATCTCATATGGAAGCTGTAATTCTACAATTAAAAAGAGAATATATACAAAAATATATCTCTCTATAATCTTTTGTCTGTTATTTATTTATAAATTAATTAAATTTATCGTCACCGTTTTTCTCGATATAAATCTTTCCAATTCGTATTGCGTCTCATTCGAGCATCATTGCAATTCAAACAAGAAACAAATATATTATCGACCATGATAAAATTCTTCGATTTAAAGGATATTATCCACTCATAAGTTTATTCATCGATGTCGTCTCTTTATTAATTCTTTCTCACGACCCGTAGAACGAGAGAGAGAGAGAGAGAGAGAGAGAGAGAGAGAGAGAGAGAGAGAAAGAGAGTAGGTAGCGAGTGCAACGAATGCCCCCGTCGTGCCGATTCACCTGGCGCAAGCGCGCCGCACTCGCCGTCCCACCCTCTGCGCCCCCAAACCACCCCCGATCCCCGAGGGGGAGCCGACGGAGACGGTGTGGACTCGTTCGACGAAGACGAGTCGAGTTTCGGGTGTGGGGGTCGACTGACAGCCGAACCGTGCTTCAGTCGGCCGGCGAACTCGCGTGCCGAGCCTTCGCGTCCGCTAACGTTCCTCTCTCTTTCTCTCTTTCTCGTAATCGTCCGCCGTTCGTGCATCCGGTTCATACGCGGCACGACGTGTACAACGTCCCACCGTCGTGGGGACGTCGCCCCGATTCTTCGCGATCGCGAATCAGGAATTTCGAGAGATGAAACCTCGAGATGGTCCGTCCTGAGGTGGATCGTGAATAGAGAGCGAGTATTCGAGAGATAAGAATGTTTCTCGCGCGATGCGAATGTTCGAGGATCCTCGCGGCTGGGATGACCCGACTCGGAGACTCGCTGGATGAATAGTGTTCAAAGTGGGATTTTCGAGGAAGTGATTGTGCAGTGCGTGATGTTCGGCTCGTCGAATGATACTCGAAAGCACTTCCAAGAACCCGACCTGTGGACATAGTCGATCGAGTATCTATATCAAAGGTAAATTTTTTTGCGAGGCTCCGTTAAATTATTCGCTATATATGAGAAGTATTAGGATCGTGCACCAGGCACGTCGTCGAAACTCGCCAGGTACCGAATTAATAAAAGAATTCCCGATTTTTTGGACGATATTTCGTGTGCGTTCGATTGTTGAAGAGTAAAGTATCGATGATATAGAAAAAGTATTATAGAAGATTGATCGTCGCAATTTATCAGACAGCAGATCGGTAAAACCTTTGGGAAGATACTGTTTGAAAAAGATATCGATGATCCAAGAAGAGTAGAAAAAAAATTGCTCATCACGATCCACTAAACTTTATCACGTACGAGATTAGCAATATCTCTGGTCAGCAAGCTCAGAACGTCGTACGTGATGAATCGTTGGTGAAAACCTATCAAACTGACCGAAGAGATATTAATGAAACGGTGCATCTCACGATCCATCGAGACTCGTCACGTATCACATTGGCAAAATCCTCGGCAATCTCCGTGTGCGATGAATCATTTAGAAACATATCAATGACTTGAGGAACGCTGGGAGAATCCACGAGGAATCCAAGAGGATACGTTCGCGAAATTTCCTTCGCCCGAGGACATTTTATTCGCGCGTGAGACGAATCCTTCGGCAACATATCCGTAACATATCCGCGAATCGCTCTCTTTACAAGCGAGCAGCATATTATCTCCGTCGTCGTAAGAAATATGATAATATAACGCCTCGCTCGAATTTCTCGCGAGCTTTTTACGAGCGGGAGGATCGATAGTCGTCCGTGATAGCCATCGTTTTCCAGCGACCTGCATTGTTTCACCGGCTGGAAAAATGCGTTTGCCAACCGGCTCGCGGCGCCGCGACACAGTTCGCGCGACGACAAGTAGTAGTAGCGGACATTAGTCCGCCCGTCTGGACGTGCGACGCGATGAGACGCGGCGAGGCTCGAAAAAGATCTTCGATAACGATACACGGTGTGTGTTCCCGTACGGAGGTGCTATCGATCGGAATCCAATCTTTATCCCGGAGTGGAAGAAACGCTCGAGAACGAGACTGCGAAGAGATTGAGGCACGTTAATTAAAGGCTGACCGAGACGAGGAAACGAGCTACTAGGTAAATATTTCCCGAAGCAGCGCGGTGAGATAGCGCAATTTTACGCTGCGCCGTTTTTCTCCATCTTCATCACGATGATGGTAGAGAGCGGGAATTTTTGCCAAGAATCCGTTCCATGTTAGTCCAAGGGAGAGGGAGTTTCATTTCTTGCGGTGAAGAGTAGACGCTCTCGTTTACCGTGTCATGTCCGTGCGTCTTTGTCATGCATGTGGATCGAAAAAAAAAAAAAAAAAATTCTTTCGTGGAGTTTCACGCGGAAGATACTCCAGGCAAGACTGTTCGTAAGGGCGAAAAGAGAATCGTGGGTGGAATGGAGGGATGGGAAATCCCCTTTCGTTCTCTTCCGCGTACGAATTTCCGGCGACGTACGTTTACGGCTTCCGCGATCGTTTCGCTTCACGCGAAATTGGATTATCGACCTGCTGTAATAGTCCTCCAGCAGCATCTCGTCGTAGGATAAGGACACGTGCTCAGGATTGTCCTGCTTCCAATTATGCTTTCCACCAAGTTCGCGAAATGTAGCGCGAAAGAATCGGATTCCGTGGCAAAAATAGGCAATAGGCAATAGGGTTTTCTTTGTCGAACAATTACGTATCTTCGATCTAGTAATCTTCTTTTTCGAAAAAATAGATTCTTTTTTGTAAGCCTTTCCCAATTTCTTTTGCGAATATATGATAATTTTCATTTGCTTTATTATTCAAACGTTGAAACAAATAAGTACTTTATATTGCATAATACGATTTCATTGGCGGTTATCGTGTTATTTAAATTTCCAATTAATTAACTTATTGTACGATTTTACGATTTCCGCCAAACGCGATGCGAAAAACAATACTCGCGTGGTAGAGTAACTGTGATACTTGCTTTCTATATTTTTTGCAAATGTGCAATAAATAGCATTTCATTGATTGCGCTTTCTCTCGGAACGTGACTCCACCAATAATACTGACACAAATAATACCGTCGCTACTGTTCGAAAAATGGAATATAAATCGCTGGGATTTTGGAGGGGGGCACCGGCTACTGTGTTGAATTTATGAGCTCGCGCGAATTGTTTTTGTGTTGCTTGTTCGTTAAAGAGCGTATGAAATTGACATTCGGTCGATTTTATTAGCCGGGACTTCGCGAATTCGATTCGATGCTTTGTTGATACGCTCCTGGTGATATCGCTCGTTTTCACCTTCCTCGCTTGTTTTTTTTTTATATTGATACAATTGACTGACTGAGCGACATTCGACTGCGGATCACGAACGGTAATAGACGTGATCAGGATTTTACGGCCAGCAGTGATAACCAGTGAACCTTTCTTTTCGTGCCGTACCACGCAGTGGCCTATAAAACACTCAGGGGTCAGGGTCGAGCCTAGGGTATAAAGTTTCACTTAATCGCTGAGAGTTTCAACCTGGGAATTTTTTAATATCGTGTTATTAGTACGACCGATTTATTAAAACGATTATATTTATGATAAATATTGGATGTTGCATATATTAGTTCGCCACAACACTCGGAGAATATCAATACAGGAGAATTTATGCGGAGAGTTGGTGCCTCTCGGAGTTTTTTTTTTCCACCATGCGTCGCCATTAATTACCAAATGTGCTGGAATAGCGAAATTTCAGTAACGCGGTATATGATTTATCGCAAAGCATGATTTGCTTCCAATTTTTCATTTCAAAATTTTACTTGCATCCCGAATACATGTAACACGCGCGGGTTTTGATACCTTTGAATATTAAAAAAGGTAGAGAGCAATTAATTTCTGTAGCATATATATTTCGCTGCGCGCGATCGATATATCAGTTTGTTTTAACATTATTGTAAAATAAGATGCACATTATATTTCTCTTCGGATTTGGCAAACAATTTAGCGCGAACCGCAATTATGCTCTTCGCTTCATATTTACTACTCCGAATTGCATTTGTTACACGTTACTTGTGTTACGCACGATGTCAGCTTCAGCTTCCCGCGTCGGCCAAACAAAACTGCGCGTTTTAATGGGTTATCGATAATTGAAAATTTAACGCGTAATTTAGCAAAAGGCGAAACGCCGGTGTTAATTCGACGCGACGTCACTTGGTTAGCGTCGATGTGGAAGTAACGCGATCGATGATAAACGCGAGAGCGTCGAAATCTCGACGAAAGGTACAGTGGGGAAAATGGGGGTGAGGGTGGGAGGGACGAGCAGCAGCTATCTTGCCGCAATTTCGTACATTACCGGTCTTAATCGCAGGAAAGTTTACCCGGAAGCTTCCACGTTGCAGCTTAAGTTGGCGCGATATCGGCCGGATCGATTGGCACGCTACGTTGTTGTAACGATGACGCCTGCGAGATAAAGTCCCGATTGGCCCACGGTAACTCTGAGGCAAACTGTAATGAGGATCGCGTTGGGGATTACTCGGCAAATCATTATCTCGATCGCACGCTCCTTTGACCTCCCCCCGCCCGCAACCGAGTAGTCATCATTTGTTACGATGCTGCGATCGAAGATCTCTTTCTATAATGTGTGATCCCGACATTGTATAGACTAATAAGAGATAATAAAATGCTTTGTGTTTTATTTTGACAGAAGGCGCTTATAAATATAAAAGTATTGCTACAGATTAATTTAATCAATCAGAGACGGATTTTTTAAGTAGAGTGGAAATTTGTCTTTGTGAAAGATAACATCTCGCGAGTTAACATATATAAATATTAATTTAGTTAAATACAATTCTAAATATAATATAATTATTAAATATAATTAAGTTTTAGGAGTAGGAGAACATACAACAAAGTTTTATATAATTTTTGCATAATTTAAGAGTCGGGAGAAACTTACTTTGGCACGCACTTATGACTGTGAAATCGATATTGTAAGACGGCAAAAGATATTTAATGCTTAAATTATAATAGAAAATGTCCACTTTCGTGCCGCTTATCTTTTGAAATATGTAATGATACTTGTGACTAAATTTTTTTTTTTTTGCTATTGTTGAAGTAATATATCAAAGTAATGTGGTATTATGGTGTATTATTATGTATATAAGGATGGGTTTTATTAATCTCGTCGATATTAAATGCTGCTATTAAAAGTTTATACACATAATTATTTCTTTTTTTATTTGCTTTTTAGCCTTGGAAGAGCTCTCTTAATTTGTTCCGTGATAATTAAACACTTTCGATTGATCAAAAGATACATAAATATTTAATATTTTATTAGCACTGTTCTTTATTTTTTGCTTTCTTCTCGTTTGAATGCTATTATTTTTTTATTAATTATTTTTAATCTCTATTTATTATAAATACTTTAAATAACTGATCCATCCCAGAAAGACTTTTTTCTTTCTTTTTTTTCTCTTATAAAATTAATTTTAACGTTAAAGAGGATAACGTCTAAAAGCTTTTTACATTTAATGTTGACATGATTTTCATGATATGACATATAATCATATATAAACATTGACTATCCTGTTGTGTTCTTGTTAGATAAATTATTCTGTAAAGAGAATTGCGGCGATCTTATCTCATTTTATGGTACGTTTATTTTTTCAAACTGCTTGTTAAGCTTTGGAAACGCGACAAAAGCGAGTGTTCTTTGAGTTCTGTTTACGACTATAAAGTTCTCGGCATAGTCCGGTAGAATTATTCGGGCCAAGAAACCGGAACCGTGTTAGTACTCCGACGTTACTTGTTAACGGCAACTCGTAACTTCAGACAATTATTCAGTGGTGTAATTGGTCCGTGATACTCGGACCGCGCAACTCCTGTATAAGTAAGAAATAGCTCTGGGCTAGATTGTTTTTGACCTCTCTACTGGTTCATGCCAGCTGCATTTATAATTAGTCTTCTTCACAAAGCTGTTTAATAATACATTATCAATTTAATTTTTGGCTTTTGGAGAAAAATTTATATGACTAAAAACAGTTTACTTATTGGTTTTAGGAGAGAAAAATTTTAATGTTATATATATATAAAAATTTCTTTTTTTAAAATATGAATATAAAATTTTTATGACGCTATCATCTATTAATAAATTCACTGTATATTTTATTGCCCCTATTATAAAAAATGTTATGACGAAAATTTCAGAGAAATGTTATTGACAACATGTTAGAATTTCGATGTTTGAATTCGCGCACTGTCATGACACATTCTGCGTTGATGCGAGCGACAGATTGACGCGTTGGATTCGTTAACATCCGTTAATTAGTCCGTTTCGAAATCGGCCTTTCGAATCGAGTATAGCCAGTTGTAAATGAAAATTGTCATCTCCATTAATCAAGGTTTGTCTATTGAGTGGTACTCTATTACGATCGTCGGCGTGCAAATATGATTGCCACGTATCTCGAAAGCGAGATGATGTAAATATCAAATCGCCGACAATTTGCGAGAAAATTTGACTATCAATCTCCGCTTGAATAGTATTCCTACAATAAATGAACACATACAGATATTTTGTTTTCCCACTCATAACGTAGTTATAGCGAGTTCGCAACAGCTGGAGAACATAAAACATGATATACAACGATGTATTAAAATATATTTAACACATTTTTACACATCTTTAGATTATATTATCAAAATTAAAAGTTCGATGATTATCAGTCTGGCAATTAGATGCGAGTTTTGTTTTCTTCATACTTGATGGTTTTATGTAATAGTATTGGGATAGA
Source organism: Formica exsecta (assembly GCF_003651465.1). Lineage (NCBI taxonomy): Eukaryota > Metazoa > Arthropoda > Insecta > Hymenoptera > Formicidae > Formica > Formica exsecta. The sequence continues at coordinate 312,967 of NW_021852868.1, read as the reverse complement.
TATCTGCAATGACATTTAGCAATATATTTTTTCGATATACAATATATATCAAAGCCAAATAGATATATCTACAAAGAATACGGAACGCGTGCAACGCGGACACACGGGTATTTTTTCTCTTTTGCCAATATCATTCCTTCGTCGCCTAAAGCAACTTTATGTGCGTGCGAAAACGTTTTACGGCCATTAAAAAACATCGGCGCGGTTAAACGTCATATCCAGATTCAATTTATAATTAACACTCGTTTAAATAAATTGCTCCTCCGAGCGAGAATTCAGTTTTTGATAAACGCATATAGCTCTCAGTTCATTTATTCCTTGTTCGCTCTGCCGCTTTATCTCTTTACGCTCGTCACTGTCGACAAAGTTTGCACATCTTCACGATTCGTTTTGTTATCGTATAACGTTCCGTTGTCACTGGCTCGCTATTAATTTAGCAACCGTCCGGCAGAACGAGCGTGATTTTTCCCTCGAAGAGAGAGAGAGAGAGAGAGAGAGAGAGAGAGAGAGAGGGATAGAGGGATAGAGAAGAGGTGTGTTTAATTTAGCTCCTGGAGTCGCAGCGAGGATCCTCGGCAATCACGCTCGATCATAAACCCGAGTAATCCTTGCAGAATTTAATTAGGACTACTTTCTCTTTGCCCATCTTGTAACTACCTTGTAAGCGCCGGCGAGTAATTTTATTCAAGAATTCCGTCGGCCATTCTTTTTCAAGTATCTGGCGAGATAAAGAGCGGGAGCCGGGCAGCTCACGAGAAGGAGATCTCCGGCGCAAAAGTTTATTAATCGCGAGCGAAGTAACGAACACTTGCTCACTTTCGCGAGCTATTAATAAACGCTAAACATTGCCGATAGTAATTTATTACATTTTTCTCGAAGTAAGTTTCTTCGATTTTCGAATAAAATTTATCCCCTTCTCTTTTTCTCCATGCGAAAATCCAAGGGATTCGGTTTTGTTTCACTTAGTAGACGCAATTCGTCGTCGTTTTTATACAGGAAATGCGGTTGACGAGGATGCAACGAGCATCTCGAAGAGGGATGGGGTATTAAGGGAAAAGAGGATGGATTTCAGTCGCGATGGTCCGTTCTTTTTATGAGAAAATGTACGGATTACGGCTCGTAAGAAATACAAATTGTCTTAGATAAGGCGACGCCGCTCTGATCGTTCTGATTAATGTCCGGCTTCCTAGATACACGGCGGTGTAGGTCTGTACGTGAGCATGAACATGCAGCCGATTTAGGAGCGCTCTGGTTGCGATTATGAGCCGGCAAGGTAATGCCTCTAGAGCGGCAATTTTTACGCCGCAAGCCGATGATTTTTCACAAGTTAACATGTAAACGGTCATAGATAAAAGGATAAGCAAGAGTCGATTTTTTTTCGGAGAATAATACTATTATATATAATTCACATTATAAGGGTAGTTTTTGCCTCATATTTATTTAAAAAAAAAAAAAGGACAAAGTGTTCGTATCAAAAATAATTTTCACATTATCTTATATATCGCAGTTATTAATTTTTTTAAATCATATTTTAAAAGATAATTGATACTTAGGCGAATGCGACAAAATTAGAACGTTAATATTTGAGAGATTTTGCTTTCCCGAATTAATGTAATATTCAGGATACGTATCATTGTCGAAACACGTATTGAATATGAATACGCGGTGTAAAATACGTCTATGCGTGTTAATCAAATTAATTATGACGTGCATCCGTAAATATAGTAGGATTCAGTGGAATTTCAGGAATACGTATCCGTACGTGGGAAAATGTTGTGTTTGCTCCGCCTGATCAAATAGACGCGCGTGTCTGGCGCGAATAGTGCGTCCCATTTATCTCTACTCAGCCTCACGTGTGTGAATGCAACCTACCTATTTATTCAAATACCTACACAGAACGCGGCGTAGATGATTCAAGGAGAAACCGACAAGGAAAGAATCGACGCGACTTTCTTAGAGCCCGGCTCGTTCATCTTCGGCTTAGTATCTGTGTTTTGTTTCCTCCGCTATATTATCATAAACCAGTTGGTTGATCTTGGCTCGTAAAAATTTCCTTAATGATTCTAATCCTTCCTCGAGTGACTTTAGTACGAGTTTATTCAAATGTTAAGTTGGAAGAACGTTTATATCATGCGTGGCTATTAAAAAATGCGCAATATTTCATTTTTCCCGACGTTCTAAGATTTACTATACTGCACTCTATTTTGTTTGGTATCTTCAAATTGAGAAATGTTACAAGAATCTGTTTGGGTTTAGCATCTTATTTTTCTTTTTGATCTTAAAATCTGTGCTTATAATTATAATAAATACTTAAGCGTAAAAATAATTATTTTATATTGGAACACTATTAAATACGATCTTTGCGATTATTTGCATTTATCCTCATCTTTAATTTTAGCTTCTGCCGGGCGCATTTATGGCTCAATTATGGCTCGTGAAAATCCCAATGCACATGAGATTTGTATGGGTACATGCACGTGTCTCTCGTGTCGTTGCGCCATTAACCTTTCGGGGTCAAGACTCTGGCATTTTGACCCGACATCCCGGCCCGGCTCACATCGATATTTCGCGGGTGCATATGGTGAAATCGAATATTTGTGGACCGCATTTCCCTTTTCGCCTCTCAGTTACGCAAATATTTTAGAGAACAATGCATCCGTCGTCTCGCAAGCCTGCGACTAAAAGTATCATTTTCAAACTATCAAGAAAATTTGTTGTACAAATTTAATTGATTATATCTAAAAAGCTGCAAGAAAAAAATTAATTGAAACTCCTCTCTCTCTCTCTCTCTCTCTATTGTATTCTAAAAATATATCTACAAAAGCAATTTTTTTATTGTTTAAAACAATATCGCGCGTTTCTACTCTTTTTCCTTTTACCTTAGCCTGATTTTGAATAAAGAGAAGGAAGAGGAGAATGCAAGAATTCGATAGAAGCATTCTCCTCTGAACGGTTGTGTAAAAATATCTTCCATCTTATGCGCTGGTGAATTCTTTTTACTTCATATTCGCCATGGCAAAATTCGTCTTGATTTACTACAGCGTACCACGTAATTTACGAAGTATACTTGCCGTAGCGTTGCGATCGCTTTATTATCTCGCGGTTACGCGAGCAGAACTGCATTTGCATTCATTATCTCGGCCAACCGCGGAATGGAACCAGGTTCAGGTTCAGCTCTGTCGTTGACGTATCCAACCCGGCATTAAAGGGTAATAGCATCGACGCTTTTCTTGTTTCGCTAATCCGCCCATCTCCATGCCGCAGGCAAGGCAGGCAAGCAGGCAGGCGTCTCTCGTTTTGCAACACCGTGCGCACTTGAGGATTATTTCAACTTCATTAAAATTGGAAAATACAATTTCGGTAACGCAGCCGGGTAAATTTAGTTCTTCACAAATCTAATTTATTAAGACTTAAATTCGTGCTGATATCAACTCCCGCGTAATTTTCCATTTTAGTTTTAGAAACTGTAACAATATTATTTTAACACGAAGTGTATCTATTCGACAATTTGGTATATTGGATAAAAATTGGCTTCTCGCATAAAAATAATTAATATGATTTCGAATATGAAAAATAATTTAAGCAAAATGATTTTACAATAAAAATTGTTAATTACATGTTATTGGCACATCTTAAATTAAAAGATAAAGACGAAGCGTCGCTTTTTGGTCATCTCTCTCGCGTCTACAATAAAATGACGCCTATTATAATTGAATCGCAATTTCCGTGCATAAGTCCTTCACATTGCCGCATCGCAGTGGTATGAAATAAATTACCTTTTTTTTTTGCTGGACGCAATTTCGGATTTTTTTTCGCGTTGAGCGTTCCCGCGAGCGCACTAACTTTGTAGGGCGGCCGGACGGCAATTTTTCAGCGGACGAAACGAGCCGCGCATCCCCGGCAGTTTATTACGACTGAAGCGTGATTTCGAAACTGCCGCATCGATGACGGCGGACGGCGATGCGCGAATTTTTTACGGCACGTTGAAGTGCCGTAAAAGGAGAGATCGGGGAAGCGCATGCAGAATGCGCCGATTGCGTCGAAAAAATTATTTTCCGTAAATATCTCGGGGGGTGTGCGCAGAAAATTCGGAGATAAAACTAAAATCCGGGAAATAATATGAAACCCGGATGATAACGTGCGAAATGGAGGCACATTTTGGGCTAATGAATTTTCGTGGCACTCGCTGACGCACTTTTGTCAACGTCAGGGATCGCGATTTTTCTGACTTTTGCGCATTCATCGCGTCAGCCTCCGACGTTTCGCGAGAGCGCGATTTTCTCGGCCAGTGACATTTTCAGACGTAAAGGATTTTCCGTACACTCGTAACATTTTTAATGTCGGGATTGTAATCTCTCGGCCGGGGACTTCGTATGTCGCTCCTGACGAATACGACGGCTATCAGAAAAATTTCATGCCTCCCGCTACGCGCGTGTGAATATTTCACGAGATTCTTGGTTTTACCGTCGGCTTCATGGGTCATCGTCGGATCCGAAGAGAGTGGCTGTCGGTCAGAACAGTATTATCGGCGAAACGACCAAGCCAGTCACTCGAGGAGCCCTTTTATATCCCCACTGAATGGTCAACTGTCGAACCGGAAGAGCAGGGGCCGATCGAGGCTGTGCTGTTGCGGTCTTCTGACTCAGGATCGCGTCAATCTTCATCTTTTCTCTGAGTAACGGAGTAATGGAGGAGGCAGCGAAAGACAAAGGAAGGAAAAGGAGGATGGGAGAAGCAACGGGTTTGGGGAAAGGAAGGAGATTACCTCATGTAAAATCGGCGACTTTTCGTCGTTTGCGAAATATCCGTGGACAAGTCGACGAGTTCCTTCCTCTTCTTTTCACCGCCAATAATTTCGTTCGACGAAACCGCTGTATAAGCTACACGCTCCCGTCGAACAAAGAAGCTTTCGATGGCGGATTTTCGACCGTGGAAGGGCAACACGTCCGTCCGCAAATAGGACACGCGGCTTATCCGATTCGAGCCGCGCAGAAGAGCCGGAAGA
>NW_021852868.1:294802-307820 GCF_003651465.1 Formica exsecta | reverse complement strand
AAGAGCGTTAGATTCTTTGTTTTAGATTTTACGACTATGTGTAGAGCATTCTTACGTAGATACTAACGTGAACATCAAAGATATTGATTGTGAAAAAGTTTGCAGCGCTCGTTCCGCTGAAATATAAAAATATAACCCATAACATTAGTAATTATGAAACTATTTTTATTAATAAAATAAAAAGGATATAAGAGTTACGATTATAATTTATCATTTATACTTCAATCAAAGTGACTTGTTTTGTTATTTTAAACAATTCCTTTAAAGGAATTCAAATTACCCCACGATCTCTCCCTTAAAGTTCGGAAATATTGCAATAAAGATTACAGAGAGAATTATATGGACTTTATCATGCGATCTAAACGTTCTTCCTCATTTTCGCAAATCTGCGAAATATTTTCCTCGTTTCTTCAAATAATTCGCATCAAATGAGAATAGTGACGCGTCTGCGGCGGAGACGGGAATTTCACGTACCCCGACGACGGATCTCTGGTAAAAAGTGACGATAAATAGTTAGGATAATAGTTTGTCCCACGTGCACGCGCGCGTGAGAGGGAGAGAGAAAGAAAGAAAGAGAGAATGAGAACGAGAGAAAGAGAGAGAGAGAGAGAAACGAGGCCGATAGTAAACCAAATTAAAGACCCCGCGCGAGGGCGGTAAAGCAATTTCGTAGCCTCGTACGCGGGGCTCTTCGTGAGGCGCTTCCACGTCACCGTGCGCGAATAGCGGACGAGAGAGTAATGGTGAGAGACGAAGCCAGACCGAGATCCGAGTAGGATACAGGATCTATTTCCCGCGAGCGGCCACGGCGAAATCCTCGCTTTGCTTCCATGCACGTTTTTGCATTTTGCTACCGAATGGATTTCTCTTAATGGTTTAGTCAAATCTCGCTTCTTTTCTTATTTCAGCAAAAAAAAAAAAAAAAGAAAAAGAAAAAGAAAAGCGAACACAATTCGATCATTTCATTGCATCACAAGAATTACATCAAAACTATATTAATTTATAGAATATTGGCTAAAATCACAATTCACATCTCGTATATTTTTAAGAGAATTTCTGTTTTTTGTATCTATAAACCCTTTTTTAAAAAGTAATTTGCTAATATGTTCTCTTTAGTTTTTAAATATTTATTTTCCTAAACTTGGTGTAAAGGTATAAAATAATACATATCGTAATTTTTAAATATTCTATCAAAAATGATAGAAACGATAGAACGCAAAAACTTTGCGTTTAATAAAAGACAAATTTGATTTATTAATTTTTTTATTGAAAAAAATCTAATTAAATTAAAATTCAGAATTGATTAAAAAATTCTTTCAGAATTAAATAAAATTTAAAAACAAAATTATTTTTAGTCGAAAATGTATCGAAAAATTTACTGCTGAAAATGTATCATAATTCTAAGAATTCTAGGATATACCCTACATATAATTCCAATGCGATATTGTTACTCTATACGGTCGTTCTTTGTTAAAGGTAACCGCCAACGCAAAAGTCGCTTTTATCGTCATTTCTCGTTGAAAACGCCGGCTGCGAAATGCGTTGCGGAATGCAATAATATAAAGTGCAATCAGAAGCAGCGCGGTGTAACGATAAATCGCAACGAGAGACGCAGCAGAGGCGTGGTAATACCCTTTCTGTCGTGCCTTTTCCACTGGTATTTCATCGAATATTATCTGAGCGCGAGATAGAGAGCGGACGGCAAGCTAGTTAAAAACGTTCGCCCCGCGCGGGATGAATTATTACGGTATGAAAATTGTACGAAATTTACATTATATCGAATGCATGCTCGAGTAGATCGCAGCGATATTAATTATAAAATCGCGCGATACGCGAACGCATATTATGTGTCGTGGACAATATCGTGGGCGATACGAGTATAGTTTACGCGTTGCCACCGCTCCTGTCACATCTCGTCGCATTTGATGTTTTAACTAATATCAATTTTTCCGTTCGCGCTGCAACAGAACGATTCGAAAATGACGCATGCAAATGACGTTTACTGTTGAAACATGCGTTTTGGGAAAATTCTGAAACTGCAATTTGCAAGATCACGTGGTATTTACGTCCGCAATGTTCAAGAAAGTCTCTATATATTAGTGTAGACCGGAGTTTTCCACTCTCATGCAATTACTCTCGAAGGAGATTTGGAATGTAGTTGTCAGACAAATTATAGCCGGCTTTAATCACTTCGTTTAACTGACTGTGTTTCGTACAAACTACCTGAGGACTATTTTACAGTGTGTTATACGATACTCTCCTTGCCGAGGTGCGATGCAATCATGGTCTGCATTAACTAGCTCTCTCATGATGTTTAGAGTTTAATTAGTAGGAGGGTCGTACGCGAACCATGAATACATTCATTTTCATCTATGATCAAGAGAGAAAATCAGAAATGTAGCCTTCCGGTCGTAATCTCCATAAACGCACACATTGTCTCGTCTGACCTATCTAAATGTTCGGAGAAGATCTAGTCGCGATAACGTTGATTCCGGATATCGTAACATCTCAAAAAGCGTTGACTTTTTCGTGTATTAAAATTCCCGTACAATTTCAATAAAGAAAAAAAAAAAAAAAATTCAAATCATATTATTTCTAAATGCTTTTACGTAAAAATACATATTTTTCTAGAACTCAGATAAATTGTCATTATTTTTTTATTTTACTGTCTGTCATGGAAATTATACAGAGGAGTTATTTATTAAAAAACGTATATTACAATAAATATTGTTCTGCCAGAATGTTAATTGCTCGGGAAGAAAAATGTTGCTTTCCAATTGTAGCTCGTCTCAGCGCTATCCCGTGAATGCGATCGAGATCTCTCGACTACGGCTGTTACGACTCGTTACACGATCTTACATCTCGTGCGGCTCAACGCTCGACGCTGATGCACTGAAAGCTCGTAAAGACTTTCAAACTCGTTTCGCCAACGATTCCACGCGAGGCGAGCCTCTCCTCGTGTGCGGGTTTAACGCGCGTGGCATTAAGTATCCGCCTACAACGCGGCGCGAGCTAAGGAACACTCACCTTCGCTAATTCTATCAGTTACACACGCGACGCGTATCGCCTCGCGCCTTCCTCCGTGCGAGAGTATAACGTGCTCTTTTATCATCCGCCTTCATACTGCCTTTTGTACGTTCACGCAATCGTAAAGCGCGACTTTGTGGCACGGATCGATATATTTCTGCCGTATTCTGCAATTATAAAAAAAAAATCACATAAGCTAGACTTGGCTCTTACAAAGTAAACTCCCGAGTGATTTGCGAGAATTATTTTTCTCTAAAGCAAACAATTATAATTCGTGTGTAAATAGTATTTATCGATTTTTCATAGAATGATATATACAATACATGGTGACAGAAGTTATTATATCAAGTACAATGCTGTAGAAATATTAAAATAAGAATGAAAAATATTTAATATCTCTGTGTTATATTTTGTTATTTATTATTCAGCATCGAAAATATATTTAATTAATCGAAACTACTTTACGATACGAAGGATTAATATGTAGGTACCTTATTTTTTTCTCTTCCATAATGTTCTGAGCCTCGCTTTCAGTCTTTTGACCGCCATTGTAGGAAAGCCTTTATTAAGTCTTCAATCTCGTGGAACACATGCCCGTCCATCAGGTCTGTCGCTGCCTCGCGAATCGACTTTTAAACTGTTGGTGTGAAGAAGGGGGCAATTGAAGGGGGGGGGGGAAATTGGTGTAATTATAAAAATTATTGCGGCATGTATACGTTGATTGGCGATGACGAGCAAATCGCAGGCGGCTACGAAAATTTCGCATTGCGGGCGCGAAGATTCGACGTCTCTTACATTGATCCTCGTCTGCATATATATATCGCTTGCGTAAATCGTTCGTTCATGTAAATTCGCGCTCGATTTTAACCGAGATTTGGTTCGCTCGACGAATTTCCGTAAATCTTTGCCGCATCAAAATTCATGAAGGTTGTCCCTGCGGAGCGTTTGGATGGATACGCGAACTTTTCGCAGTTTTTGACCGTGAAATTCTTTATTTTTAATCTCCGTATTCCGTATCATCGTTACATTTATTTTATATTAAAACCGAGTATACGGAGTTTTTAAACAAGTATAAATTTTTGTTGCAAACAGATGTTATCGTTAAAAAATGTTACAATAAACCCCAACAATTCTACACAAAACGTTAATTACTTTTCAAATGTTTTTCATGTATGTAATATATTTCTTTTATTATTATATAAAATTTTTCAATATTAAAAAAAAAATACAGATACTATTCAGGTATTTGTTCGTGATACAATTGATAAGATGGCAACTGCAAAAATGCATTCAATTAATCGGTAACGGAATAGTACTATTTTTCCTCTCTCTTTCTCTCTCCATTTTACCTTTTTAACAATTTTTTAATAGTTTGCAACAATTGAAAATAATAAATCAATATTATCACATCAGACTTGCAAACGCTTGTTTTTTCTCGTCGAAATCTTCTTCGGAGTTTCGCTTTTTGTATGCAACTTTTTGAATCGATAATGTTTAGCGGAGGGATCACTAAACGCGACGATGCGTATATATTCATCCTGTTTGCTTTATTGCTATTCGTAGTATTCTTCTGTTCCTCGAGGCGGCTATCACCGAGGAGAAGCCTTTATTAAGTCTTCAACTTTACGGGATGCGTGTCTGTCCATCAGAACGAAATTGAGTTCCCGTGAATCGTCCTTCGACGGCTACGGGATTCGGTGTAATGAGAAATCAAGGCGCCACGCTTTAATCCTTTTCGACCCACGTTATATTCAACTTCAGAAAATTATGCAGAGCCTCCCAAAACAATCATTATTTCGTTTACAGATCTTTCGATCACCTTTTTTAAATAAAATTTTTATCAAAGATTTTTTTTTTTTTCAAAATTGTCATTTTTAAAGCTATTTAAAGTTAACATATTTTTCTATCACACAATCGAATATTATTTCAGTTATGAATTCGATGAATTAAAAAACACACATTTACTTTAAAAAAAAAGAGATTAATTTTTATTTTTTATAATATGCGTATAATATAAAAAGCTAGATAAATCTTGTGATATTTTCATGATAATCTGTATTGATCAATTTAAATGAATGTACTGAAATTATAATTATTTCTATCAAAATTGGTTATAGAAATATTGGAGTAGTTATCAATTTATCGTTAAAATTTGGGATGTGTTTTCGCTATTAGTCACTTAATTTATAATGTAAAAAGGACAAATTATTAATTATATTTAAACTAACGTAGTAAATAGTAATGAATTAATGTCTATATAATTTATTACATTATGAATGCTGTTTGACAACTGTTTAATTAGAGATCACTTTCTAATCGATTCCTGTCATTTGCACAGCGTTTATGCCGCTATTCGTGTGTTATTCCATAGAAATATTTCACAATTCGTGCCTGAAACGCTCAAACGTGATTTTCCACATTCCTCTCGGAAACACGTGCAACGAACTTTATTGCACGCCTGTTTATTTTTTTTTTGCTACGATACAATCATAAAGTAGTCATGTGTTATCGAGTTTTTTTTTTTTTTTGATTAAACGTTGCAAGCACTATGTACGAAATACCGATGATTGATTTCAGTTATTGAATCGTTTTAATAAAACTTCAATGCTTTCTTCATATATAATAAAAACGACCATAATTTGTGATCTATATAACATAATTGAAAAAGCAAAAAGATGACTGTACAATAATATATTCTTAATTCCTTAAAACTTACTTTCGAAAAAAGAAATTAAAAATATAAGAATTTCAGTTTTTTTATTATATCAACAAAAAAATATGAAGAAAAATAATATTATATAAAAAAAAATAATAAAGAAAAAGCAGATTTGTTTTTTTTTTTTTTAATAGAAAGGACATGCTTTTTTTCAATGTTTGTTTTCTATTAAAAAAAAAAAAAAAAACGGTTTTTTTATACCTCTACTGGTAGTATTGTGGACTGCTTGGAAACAGACAGAACCGAATGTTCACGGTTGTACGAAAAGTGCATTATATAGAATGTATATTCTGTACGAAGTATATTACTCATATAACTATTCTTAATAAGATATTATACAGCGTTATATTCACACAAAATGATAGTATGACAGTCGGCGGCCCGATTAGAAATTAAACAATTTGAAAAATCGAAATATTTTGTACTGTGAAACACGGTAAATTTTTTTCAAAAATAGCTGATCATTTTGTCATTGAGCAATGCAAACTAATGGAATAATGCGCGTTGTATGTTAGCGCGTTAAGATAAAACGCTTGTGGTGGGAAAAATCGTGATGTTAGATAAATAATTAATTAATGAGGGGTCAGTAATGACAGACAATATTTTCTGCGGTAAGAGAATTAATAATTTAAGACAAAATATATTTCATTTTGGTTCCAGCTACTTTTATTCCGCTTTGCTAAAATGTAATACCTCACGTAGAATTTGTGAAATAATTATGTTTTTGCCAGAGATCCGTTTTCTATTCGCTACATTTTATTCCATGTGAAAATGACACAAAATTGCGGAGAGATTGAAGCATTCTCATATTATATAAAACGTGTGAGAGACAGTATACATTTTTAGAGCATTATTATTATTTAAATACATATATAATTGTAAGAGCAATTTGTAAGCATTCGTTATATAAATATGTAGAAGTATATATATTCAATAAGTATCTAGATATATATTATTTAAATATTTGTAATTATATATGCCCGATAAAAAATTTTATTCATTTATTATAAACTTATTAAAGAAAAAATATAGGTTATTCTATTAACAGTATAATACTCTAAAAATAGTATGCTTGCGCAATATATTGTTCTTTTTTTATCACTCTTTTGGAAAAATCAATTTTAATCGGAAATCGCGAGAAGTGAAAATTTACGAACGAACTCGCGTATCTTTCAGTGTAAAAGGCACCGGTATGCACCGACGGTTTTACTTGGTTTTATTGTATGCTCTGCCATTTATTTCGATCTAGCTTTCGCCTCGCTGTTTGGAGCTTTTGGACGTCCACAGAACGAATAGTCTGCGGCAAAAGTGCTTAAAGCTCGATTTAAAATGTGCAACTTTCCTGGAGAAAATTGGAGACTAAATAATTTTGAAAGGACATATTGGATAGAAATTAGTCAAAATTAAAAAGTGTATTTTGTCAATTTTCTGCAGAATTGCAAAATTAAAATTTAAAAAAATTTACAAGTTAATGCTTTTTTTAACTTGGCTATCATCTACAAAATTGCAGTTTAAGTATTTAGAAGAATAAGCCAAGTTATTTAAAACGTAATAAGGATGATATAATGCATCTAATTAATGAGTTTTTCTTTATTTTTAAAAATGGACATTGTATTCTCGATGCCATAGCTCTTGCGTTTCACAGCGCAAGAGATTCAAAGCAGTTTTTTATTTGTATAATTTATTATTTTTGGCCTAGTCTCCCTAGACTTCTCCGATAACCTGCACGCGAGCTCTTAGGTAAGCGAAGTTTCCTTCAGGCGCACATTAGCTGAACGAGCTAAACCAAAGTTCTTTATAACTTGCCACTTTCGATCGATAAAATAATATCTAGACGAAAAATTTCGAAGAGACGAGAGGTCTATATCCAATCCCGTATTTAATTGTGCAATGTCTGACCATAGCTAGTGATAACTACTACCATGAAAGTCATACAGACATGGAGTTTATTAAGATTTTGGATATTTATTTTAATGAAATTTTATTTTATTATTAGACTAAACTAATTTAAAGATTTAAATACATAAATTTAAATAAATAAAGATTTTATGTGTATATATATATACTAGAAGAATTAAACGCAATTTTATGCATTATTGAATAAGTGATATTGTTAAATTCAGGCTTGACTATGTGTGATACGCTTGATACCTGAATGTTGATCAACCCAACTTAGCCGCATGTGTTAGTAGGATGTTGCCTTGTCGTTCATCTCGCCTCTATATTGCCATGTTGCTCGTCTTCTATATTGCTGAAATCAAAGCAGCAGCTAATCCTAATAACGGTAGAACCCGCCTGCATTGCTTAATAATATCCGGTCGCATAAATACCCGTCTATTATTGACAATAAATTTTGCTACGCCGATTATAGCAATAATTATTCAATATCTATTATTTATTAATTAAATATACAATAAAATTAATAAATTAATAAATAAATTTAAAAATTTATTATTTATTTATATTGTTGCATATATATTTTGCTGAAAATATAAGAGTAGCTAATTATTATTTTCGATGTAACATTAACCAGCAACACGCACGAATTGACATATAATTCGTTGGACATTTTCATTCGTGCTTCTACAAAGTCGTATTGTTTTTTTACGCTGCTCAACTTTTCGCATAGTTTAGTGTCTTAACGCAAAACGCGAAATGTTTATATACAGTACGAGTAACCAACTTATACTACTGTGTATAGTATTTTAATTGTGTCACCTTTATTTTGCTACGATTCTATCTCTCTCTCTCTCTCTCTTTCCTTCCCTGATCGTTCTTCGTTTTTTGCTCCAGCTTAGATCTCGCGAACCACATTTGATCATCGTACATCGACATTTTTCTTTCGCTCGTTGTCTCTATCAGACGATTCCATCGCGTGCCGTGGCCAATCTCATGGAGATCGATAACGCTACGCCCGAGGATATCGAACTCTTTTGCGAGTTATAGTCACATTGTCAGTTTTGTCGCGGGAAAATTTCACCGCAGATTTCGGCGGAAAATAATCAGCAGACTCTTCCTCCCTCATTTCCGTAAGTATTTACGTATAAAGTACATGCATTTTCCGTTCATATACATTGTTGATTGTGAATAACGTAAATCGTATGAAATATGAATTATACATATACAATGCTTTTATTAAATGATTTAATTAGGATTCGCTATTTGCATCATTAATAAAATTGAGGGATACTGACATTAATAAAGCTCTTCGTATAATTATTGTAATTTTATATGAAATAACAGTTTGTTATACAATTCACATCATTATTGTCTTTATTATATTATCCTTTATTTGTTGTTAAATATTACCGTTAATGGTATCAACGAATAACAGGATATTGTATTCCCCCTAATTTGTACTTTCCTCTTGCGTGCGGTTACCCGATTTTTAGCGGGCTTCGATATATTATCGTTTCGCATGGAATAGCTCGAACTTAGCATCACGTACATTCGAGACCCGGTGTTCTTCGCTGATATATATCACTGTTTCTCGCAGAGAGTCGAATATTCGACATGCCGCACTGCATTGGGCGCGCAAACTTCGGGATTCCGTCGAGCCGATGTCATGTTACGGTATCGCGGACCGATATTATTCCGAAAATCGTGCGCGCACAGATATGAGATAACTCCGTTACTATCGGAGAAGCGTCGGCTAGGTAATCTATGACGTTTCACACATCGTCGTCGCGTCGCGATCTCGTTTTTCCACTGCAACCGCAAAACGCGCGATGCCATCTCCCATCTTTATTGAAAAAAGATTCGAAACTTCATACAGCAACGTCACTTCGTAGCTGCTATACCTTCACCCCTTCGTGAATTTCTGTGTTACATATTTGCGTTTAAAGCGCTCTAATATTTCTTATAATGACTATATTACGTTCGTTATTTCCTTTCTTAGTGGAAAGTTCTCGTTATGGCGAGAAAACGAGGTAGGAAAAGTGACTGTCATTTCGAGGCGTAAAAATAGATTTTTTATTATGCATGATTAAAAACTTTTCGTTAGAATTAAGTACCAAGCGTTATACTCTCTTTGTCCATTGTGTTTAGAAGTTACAGTTGAAAATTTCCTTCCGCGAATACTTTAATCACGTACATTCGAGACCCGGTGTTCTTCGCTGATATATATCACTGTTTCTCGCAGAGAGTCGAATATTCGACATGCCGCACTGCATTGGGCGCGCAAACTTCGGGATTCCGTCGAGCCGATGTCATGTTACGGTATCGCGGACCGATATTATTCCGAAAATCGTGCGCGCACAGATATGAGATAACTCCGTTACTATCGGAGAAGCGTCGGCTAGGTAATCTATGACGTTTCACACATCGTCGTCGCGTCGCGATCTCGTTTTTCCACTGCAACCGCAAAACGCGCGATGCCATCTCCCATCTTTATTGAAAAAAGATTCGAAACTTCATACAGCAACGTCACTTCGTAGCTGCTATACCTTCACCCCTTCGTGAATTTCTGTGTTACATATTTGCGTTTAAAGCTCTCTAATATTTCTTATAATGACTATATTACGTTCGTTATTTCCTTTCTTAGTGGAAAGTTCTCGTTATGGCGAGAAAACGAGGTAGGAAAAGTGACTGTCATTTCGAGGCGTAAAAATAGTTTTTTTATTATGCATGATTAAAAACTTTTCGTTAGAATTAAGTTATACTCTCTTTGTCCATTGTGTTTAGAAGTTACAGTTGAAAATTTCCTTCCGCGAATACTTTAAGACAGCGTGGTACGCTTTTTATCTATCCAGATAATGTTCGCGCATCCGTTGAAAAGCGCGGTGTATTCTCGTACGAATACATCTCTACTACCACAAGCTGAATACCTCAGTTATAGACGATATGAAACGGCAGATGTGACATTCGTCGTGACGGCGTCTCTTTGAAAAGGAGTTAAAAAAAACGAGGGAGGGTCGGATGACGAAGCTGGGAGGAAGGGCGGGATGGAATAAAAAGGAGAAAAACGTTTGCCGGCTGCACGCCCCACGGAGGATGTCGAATGCGGGGGAGGAAGAGAGCCCGCGACGAGAGGGGTTGGCGAGAGAGACGGTATCTAAATGGAGATGTCTTGTATGTAGAGCCGCGCCGTCAGAACGATAGCAACTCGAAAGCTGCGTCCGCTTCCAAGACTAAGAGACAAAAGTTGTTAAAAGGGAAATCTATCAGAAGATTCAGCTCCACGTGAAACTTTGTAGAATAAACCGATTTTTCCTATTTTTCTTTTCGTTCTCTTTTCTATCTTTTTTTAAAAATATAGTGATATTTTCTTTTCAATATATATCTTTTCTTCACAGTATTCTATACTAACGAGATATATACTTTAATATTTAAATATTCGTAATTTCTGGGCATGATAAACTGAATTTTAATAAGTTTTTTAATGTCGCGATTTTTTTTATTTTATGGTTATATGTTTTATATGTTTATATTCCATCGAGATCTGTCTCAAAATATAACGGATACTTCTCTTGTCTCTCTTTCTCTCGCTTTCTCTCTATCTTCTCTCGCGTCATCCCTCATCCCCATTCTCACCTTTCCCGAGCATGTACCGTCTTATCCGCATTCGCTGCCTATTCTCCCCAGCTCCGACTTATCCTGCAAACAAAAAGACACCTGCGACGATTCTTATCTGTTCTCGAATGCATTCCGCTCACGCGATCGCGTTCCTCGTTACACCTCGATTTTCCGCGTTTCATCTCGACGACAATTCTCGCGCGGATGATGACGACAAACTACAATCGGATGGGCTGATGCACCGGAAATGTCCTCCCGCGGGAAAGTCCCCACGTGCTGAAAACAGTAGGGCTCCAAGATCCGCTTTCTCGTCGCTTGTCGACCTTCGATACTGCTCCGACTGACAGCCTTTACCGGTACTTCGATTAAAGTACTTGAGGATCGTACATGTTATCTCGAGATCGGAGAGATCGACGAAAACATCGAGAAGCGAAAAGGGAGAAGGCTTAATTCTGCGTGAGTAACGTCCCAAAATTGTAATGTCGCGAACAAAATTGGGCGCATTACGTTAAATTAAAATCGAACTAAATTTAAAGTCCTAAATTAATTTAGACATATTTTTTAATTTTCATTTAATTATATTGTGTGTACTTTTTACAGAATAAAATTGATAAAGTGGAAAAAATGGGCTTTGTGTAAATTTTATTTATATTAAAAATAAAAAAGGCCCTAATAACAAACTATAAAATGAATTATAAGGTAGACATTAATGGCTCATTTGTATTACTAGGAAAAAGAGAAGTTGCGAAAAAAAATGACGTAACAATAATTGACCACTTGTTGTCTTTAACGGAACGAAGTCTAACACAAACATTATCTCTTTTATCCTCATTTCCGTAAATATATTTGGAAATAAATGAGAGACCGATCAGTTAGATTATTCATAATTATCTTCAAATCACATCAATCTTCAATTCGAGACACATCGAAAGAATTGTCAGTCGCGTATTTTTCTTTAACGAAAGTGTCACCTTCGAGGGGCCAACGTGTGTTCTCCAGCCGGCTGTCACTATCGACACCATCGTGGATAGAGAAACGAGCCGATAAAAATAATCGGCGGCATCTATACGAGCGGCTCTTCTTGAAATATGCACGCGGTATATCGTCGAGGCGCGTAAAGTTCCTCGTCGACTTACCCCGAGTTATATCTATTTCCCTCCTGTACACGCGTACATATGTGTATCTATCAATGTAATCCGCGAGCAAACTGTTATTTTCAAGCGATTGTTGTACTTGCTTCCGCCTAGTCTGGCCTATCGATCAATCGACGAGTAGCAAAGACCGGTAACAGCCCACTGACTGATTACTAGGCTATATCGATGCGGTGTCGATGCACCTTGTACTCTTCATCGATCCGGAGACGCGATCCATCAAAGAAAGAGAGACAGAGGGGGAGAGAGAGAGAGAGACATGGCTATTTATTTTCTATCAGGTATATACACGTGTGCCTTTCTTCCACCTCGTGGGGAAATATTTTTGCATCGGAATGCATGTATTAAAACGAGGCTACAGAGTCGGTACAATATCGATTGAATCTAGTTTCATCTAGTTTGTAGTGTTACATCGGAATTGCAAATGTTTGATTTCCACCGCGGTTTAGATACTTTTTTGCGCAGATCGTTTGACGTTCGTCGCAATAGAATTAGCATCGAAGCAAGGCGAATTATATTACCAATGTGAAATTGATTTTTATTTTAGCGGAGATTTTATGGAATTGCTTTATTTATGTAACTTGATTATCTTCAATTATATATATATATA
>NW_021852868.1:213788-294755 GCF_003651465.1 Formica exsecta | reverse complement strand
ATTAAATTATTATTACATTTTAATAACTACGCTTTTAATTAAAATTATTTTAACTTTAGTTATCTAATATTGCGTCGCGTACAAATTCTTTTTACCTGTAAAGAATTTTCTATATTTAATCGCTCGTAATTAAAAAGAATCTCATTTCGACGCTGTATACGATGTACGCGTATTACACTTTATAAAAGATTAAAGAAAGAAATAAATGTGCCCGCGTACCATTCGTATGTCTACGCGGAGTTATGAATCTTTGCGTAATATTAATAGCAGCTCATTTGTGAGCTTTGCGCAAACTCGAAATGGGAACGATGTTGGAGCTCGGATTCCCTTAAGCACGACCTCTGCCTTCGACCTACTCGGCGTTTCGTCCTCGTCGAAACAAGCAGCTCTGTTTATCTCCGTATCTCACCTTCTCGGTCAACCCTCCCGTAGCACTTAGACACTGGCGCACCCCCTTAAGGCTCTTCCCCCGGCGACCCGTGACCGCCTCATTAAGCCGGCTGCACGTCTCGTGCATATCAGAAATACGACTGGCATTTGCGAGCTCCGTTTTCTTCCACGACTTCGAAGTATGACGTTCGAAGACATCGAGATATTTCGGGGAAATCTTTTTGTCGTAATATTTCAGACGTAAACAAAAACGAAATGCGAGCAAATAAACAGTTTTTAATACACAGATTAATATTTATTCGCTTCAATTATTCGCAAAGATAGTTGACATTTTGAAGCGGATAATAATGACATTAATTACAAACTTCTTAAATTAGTGCGATTTATAATAATACAAAAAACAAATAATAAAATATAATAAATTAGTATCATTTTATATGTTAAATAATCTTTCGGATATTGTAATCTTTTAGCAATATATTAATTGTTCCATTGTTTATCATTTTTTTACAAATGTAATTTGATTTTCTGAACAATTTTAGAATATATATTAGTGAATATATATTAAAATATATTATATTAATTAGTAGTTAAAATTACTCAGCGTATACTATTAGGAGATGAATCGCTTATCGAATCGATGAAAGCTACTTTGGTTATATGATAGTCACTCCTGTCAAGCACATAGGATTCTATAACTATTATGCGTATCTAATATATCTGTTACATATTGTATATGTAGCCACGTTTCTGTACACCACTCCGACTTGAAGGTATATGGCCCATAGAGAGATGCAAACATCATCTTCTCCAGGGCACTTAGGGTTTAGCTGTTACATGCGACGTCATCGTCTGCCTCATTAAAACCAAGCTACAGAGATTCTCATATACACGGTACTCAAAAACTATCACTAGTTACTCTTTTTGTAAATAGGTAACTTAGATAGATCTCTTGATTTTTTCCTAACAAGTTAATTTATTCGCAATTTCTAAATTTCTAACATTGATACCAATTTGTAATTAAATTTTAAATTAGCTAAAATTAAACATACAACAGTATATTTAATTTACGATATTGAATAATTTTTAAAACTTTATAATTTTTTGTCTGTTTTTATGTTAGTTTTGGCACATAATATATTTCTTAATAGAAAATATAATTGCTATTAGAATTCATTAAAGGAACATAGATCAAAGAGATGGTGAAAGATCTGGGACACCTTGTATACATAAAATATATCTTCTACGGTCTAACGATAAGGCTTAGCTATGCTTCATGAGAGACTTTCCGGTATATTGTTAAATCCATCATACCTGTCTGATTGTGAGTCTTGAGTCAACTTTGTCAAACATATAAACATAAGAAAAAAATTAGTTGGTCTCTTTATGAGTTAGATAAATTAGAATGATTATAAAAAATTAACTTAAGAAATATCGAACTAATTATTTTGAGCTCATATTTGAAGTTTTATATTTTTAATATAAAAGTTTATAATTGCAACATGTAATTTTTCAAAACTTTAAAAAAAAGATACCCTTTTGTTAAACAAAGTAATTACGTCTATAGATATTTATTAAAGAGATATCAGTATATATATTCTTTATGAGCCATAATGTTATTATTTCAGAAATTTGGCATTTTTTCACCGCTTGATAACTTTTTTTATCATCGCACTCTTATCCAGAAAGAATGACGATTCTTCCGAGAGACAGACCTCTATCATCTTCCTTCTAGCGTTAGTTTTTCCACTTTCTCATCGTTTATCCGTCGGACGTATTGTTATTCGCCTGCTAAATTTATCCCTGCCTGCCGGCGGTATGAACGAGGTATCATCGCTTTGATGGAGGCGGACGATAGCTGCCGCACAACATCGCCGCGACGTGATGCCCGGGCATATCAGGGACATCTATCCCTACTGTAAACAGGAGTCGTGCACTCCACCCTCGGATCTGCCCGACAAACACTCTGCACTCTCTCCTTCCGGGAAGTTTAGATCTCGATTGCTACATACGAGGTCATTCTCGCCCGCCTCATTAAAGCCACCTGCAGGGCAAAAGCCTTTCTAAGGAGCGATGCGCTCTTGGTGTCTTGGCAAGTCTCCGGCAGCCTCTGCTCTGCAGAGTGTATTTTGTAGGCGATCCCTCCGGCAGGGACGTACTCTCTGATGATCCGTCGATCTTGCAATTTTTCAAGTAACGTTGCCTGGCTAATTAAATCCATCGCTCTCGGTGGGGCGGCGCGTAAGCTTCGGCTTAGCGTAAGCCTCTTACGTACGCGAGATTATAGGTGTGTGCTTTGAAATTATTTCTCCGGCGCGTGGAGGTGTTTGACCAAGATTTTCCTGTCTGACTGCCTTGGAAGAGTTGCTGTTCCGTTAATACGAAGAAACGTTATATCAGAGTATTACTTCCATGCATGTGCGGAATAGACTTCATTCTTCGATATATTGCTCTTTAAAGCGGTTTTATTTTAGACATATAAATATAAAGTCTATAAATATAGAGTATAATATAATTATATATCTAATAATATAATTTAATAAATAGGGATTTTTTATAGAATGGAAAAATCGAGAGAAATGGAGAGAACTCATCGTCATAATATTTTATAAAAAGCATCTTTGCATATGGATAAAAATAATATCTGACATCTTTCCTTTGAGTGGGATGATACACGACTGGATTGCTTGGCTAAAATTGCCTGATGTATTTATTTATCGCGAGAGTTTCTCTTTGATTAGCAATTGGCGAAGATTACGTCTTTCTTTCTTTTTCTCGAATAGGTGCGCCACCGAAGTCAGGATGAAAGAGAAGAGATCGAAATAATTTATTTGCTTGCTCGCGTCGGGGATTGAAATGGGTTCGAGGTCATGGTCGATGGTTCGGCTGATGGAAGAATCTGGATTAAGGGGAACGTCTCGCGGCGAATGGAAATCGGAAACCGTGGATATTGATAAAACCGCCGTCCCGCTCTTTTTCCTTTTATCGATTTATTGACATGGTTACGGAAATGGACTGTTGCCCAGGTGATCTGATGCTACTTCTTAATGAAGCACGCTTTCTCCCGTTTCTGGCAACACTTTTTTTTTATACGATTCATTTCATATTTTGGAAGTTAGCTTCGATATTGTTCATAAATGTCCGCTGTTCATAAAATTTTTTAATGGCGCTGACATTTTAAGCAAAGAGAATTTCACGGCAGTTGTTTAATGTCCCCATTTTATAAGTACATTTTTCTTTAAAAATGTTACATGAAATATCACAAATCCCAGATGTCTTAATGCGATCAATACGTCATATCGCAGTAATCTTTCTGCGAGGCATGCATGTTTTATTATAGTAGATAGTAAGCACGTGAAATGAACTCATTTTCTTAAAATAGAGAAGTCTATGGTCTTTTTGAACTATTTGCGGCAGTTAAAATCAAGCAATACTTTGTCGAGTGTAGCGTATTATTATTCCGATATATATATGCCTGTATGTATGTCAGGAAACTTAATCCATCATTAAATAGACAATTAATTCTGGTTTTATCCTCGATTCTCGCGAATCGAGAGAAACAATGTTCTCATCTTAAGAAAATTATCTAGCGAAAAAAGGAATAGAAATGTTAGATTATCAACCTTTCAAAAATGATCTGTGGAGTGGAAAACCCGCAGGGACGCGGTAATATCTCGGACAGCGAAGACAAACATGACGTATTACGTTCGCGATCGAGTTTACACGAACGTCGCAAAATATCTGGCGAGAG
Organism: Formica exsecta; assembly: GCF_003651465.1. NCBI lineage: Eukaryota > Metazoa > Arthropoda > Insecta > Hymenoptera > Formicidae > Formica > Formica exsecta. Next base: position 290,614 of record NW_021852868.1, on the reverse strand, counting down.
CTTTAGGTCGACGTCCCACGAGGAAGGATCGATCATCCACTCGTTACCACGGTGAAACTTTACACTCACTTCTTCAGGAAGCACTTAAGCCATGCTCGGACTATTCGAACTAATAATCCCCGCCGCACGCTAGCTTAGCTGCTATATTATCCTGTTTCGCATATTCGCCGATGTTGTTTTTCACGCGAAAGCGACATATAATCGACGTTAAAAACTCCTTTCAATATATTGTGCACTTTAGCGTAATAAGAAATTGGGAATAAATTGACAATAATCCTTGATAAAAAAATTCTAAGAACGTGTAAGATGAAAAATTAAGATTTAAGCTTTTAAATAAAAAAGGCCAAAAATTTTAAAAACTTCTGTCTTTACAATAATTGTTATTTGGAATTTTATATATATTTATTCTTGAAATGTATCTAAAAGATGTTCGAATATTCTACAGTAATGTGTAAAAGAGCCTTTGCATGATTTTATTTTTATATCAAGTACTAATTTAATTTAATTATGTTTATTTTTATATACACATTTTTTTTTCTTCCTCTATCTTTATTTATAGATTATAATAAAATAAATTTTTATTGTTATCGCCTGCGAGAAAAGTTGCGAATAGAGTTATTGCCCGTTCCTTCCTCGTCGTCTGAGCTTGATATTCTTTCCATGGCGTTTCCTGTACGACGTTGTCGCGTCTTTTTACAGAGAATAGAGTATTCCGCTTTTGTGTCGCGTACGCCTTTCTTTGCGGTACACTTAGACGAGGTAAGGGCAATCTAAGCCGGAGCCAAACTACAACCAGGAATCGTGCCAAGATTCGGCAATCCTGCCGCCGTCGTGTCGGTTTTGTTGGTCGCATGCCGGCCTGTTGTTTATTCGCATTTGAAGTAAGAACAATCCGCGGTTCCCCCCGTATTTGTTTTTCGCGAGGCGAGAAGAGATCCGCGCGGTCTCGAGTACTGTGTCTACAAGAGTGCCAGCTCGTGCCGTTGCAACGGCAATAGCGAGGGAAATTATACTTGTCGGCGAGAAAGGGAGGAAGAAGTAGTTTGGACAGACTGTATTCGTGTCTCGGGTAATCAACGAATTTCTTCCTTACTTTAGCTTGAAAGATAGAGAGAGAGAGAGAGATTTGATTTATCTTGTAGTAAAATGCAAAAATCCTAATTTTGCTAATATAACAAATTAAATTGTATAAATTAATTCTAGAAGAAAAGATGAGAAAATGGGAGATAAAGTAAAAGTATTTCTAATATTAACTAAATAAAATAACAATAATGGAAATTTTTAGTATGTAATTATACGAAAAAAAGAGTGCTTGAGATAAATAAATTATTTTTTAAATTAAAATTGCACACATTCTAACAAGAACTAGATATTCAAGCATCCGGTATTTTATTACAATTTCCGTGAACGATTGTAGGAATCCTTTATGATTGTTATTAGGATGTATAAGAAACGTGGGGTACGTTGGCGAGATTTTATTTCTTGACGCGTCTGGCGGAGAACTTTATTTCTCGACGAGAACACACGCGAACGTCTATCTCGCCGGGGGGGGGGGGGGGCCGGTACGGGCAATCGAGGCGTAAAATCGAACGGATTCAATTTCTCTCTTGATTCGCCGACTTCATTACTTCTTTACACACAGTTAACTATATATATATATGTAGCCAAGCCCCTCGTACATTTGCCGCCGCCCTTCCGTGATCCGAAGGGTCGCTCTCCTCGGGGGTTTTGAACGGGAACGAGGGGTGTTGGTCCGAACGGCACGTTTGAGTTCGACGAACGAGTCGCGGGAATAGAGACGTAGGATTGAGGGACGCACTCTCGAAATGAACACAGACGAAAGGGTATCCTTCGGAGTCGGAGCGAAGAACGATGGCCGGGCCTTCCCGGCGTCCCGCAGGAGAGCTTCCTCGAGAGTCTCGCGCTGGCGAAAAAGACGGAGGGGAAAAACTTTTAGGTAGCCTTCGAAGAACGTGTCATAAACTTTTATTTCCAAGAAAATTGAAAGAAGCGACGATTCATTGTAATGTCTCGCCTCCTCCTTCCGCCCGGTGCGATCTTTAGGGAATAATCGCGGAGGATTGAAACAATTCTCTCTCTCTTGAAACTCTTCAGGTTTAAATGCCGACATTAACATTAGCAATAATGGTCTGTTCGTTGTTCTATTCTCTTTTGTTTTATTCAGATTTTTTAATTACAAATTTGCGGATAAAAATATTATATATAGTTTACTTTTTTATAGAGCTGCGTTTGATTCTTTGTACGTGTAACAAGGAGAGCACGTTCGAGGGAAACGCGCACATTTAACGTGTGCTAAGAATACATGCCGATGAATCTGGGATTTGGAGCACCGATAGAGTTTGGTTAGACTCGAACATTGTTTCCTTGATAGAGTTTGGTTTCCGTGTATTTGGCGAGACAAAATTGGGCAAGAGACGGCGTAGATGGAAGATAAGGGAGTAGAAGAGGGTAGATAGGTATACGCTTAGCGCGAAAGGCAAGAGTACTACAAATGAGGAGGGGAAAGACGATCAAAGTCAGAGCTTGAAAGGGTAGAATTTCGAGAGTGCTCAAATTGGATCGGGGAGAAACTGGAGGAAAAGCCGCGATGAGACGGTACGATGAAGCGTGGCGCGAAATGAGAAACAGAAGAATGGGTTTAACAAAATGCGACATTCACTTTTCTTACATTTGCCACGGAGACTCGCGAAAGAATAACAAGACCAGAGTACGTTCAGCCGGTATATAATATCCAAACATCGTTGATTCCTTCATGCAGTATAAAAGAAATTACAGTAGATCTTGCTAGAAGCGAATTTTAAAACATATTTTCTGTTTAAAAAACAATTATGACTTTTCGTGTTTTTCTTTTTTAATTAATTTGCCGTTATTTTTTCATATTTTCATGACTTGTAGAACTTTATATTTCGCTGCGATATTTATGCGATACAGAAGCATTCTCATTCGTTATGTGGTAATCAACGTGCATATTGCGGTCCAGGGACACTTTAGATCCTATCCTCAGACATTAAAGCGCGTTCCACGAGGGTTGTTGGTGTAACTCGTAAACGGTAGTGCCAAGTCCCTAATTTCCATCGGCAAACTCGAGAGAGCGCGCGCGCGCGCCCGCGGCTCACGACAATATGCTCGCGTTTCACTATTTGGCGCTTGATACATACTCCCGGACTCGGTTGCTGCTGCGAAACGGTCCACGGCTTTCGCGGTGGATTCAATTCCGCCGACCGTCCTGTCGTGCTGTATAAATGCAAATGAAAATGCAGTCCGACGCGGATCGGGGAAACGTGACTTTTGTGCACCGTTTCGCTAGACCAGAAACGCCGGGAACAATCGGAAACGAGGTTTAACCCAGGAGGACGTACAACGCTCGCGCGCGCGCGAGCGTCTGCACGTCCATTTCGGATTTGCAAGTCCGTATCGGGCGGTTATCGGATCCACGTGCTCCATTTTGTCGGTCATGTTTGTTCGGTCGCGAATTTTTTTTTTTTTTTTTTTTTTTTTTTTTTTTTTTGTTTCTCTTGTTTCTCTTAACGAGCGTTGCGCGGAACGAAATTCTGGACGACACCGGTCTCTCGTCCGGGTTTGATTACTATTATTTTGTACCGTGCTTTTCTCTCTCTTCTGCTCTTCGATCTCGTTCTTCGCTGGTCTTTATCAAGAGATGGATCTAGATTTTTCTTTTGCTTTTAACGTGAGCTACAGTTGTCTATTCCCTCGGACATTTGACCTTGATACGTTTGAGGATCGATATTTTCCGAGCTATTCTCAATATCTGATTACGTCTAGCTTCGAATGATAAAAGCGAGTGTGTCTGGAGATGGCGATAAATTAAAATGAAAATTGCAAGATCATTAATAGTTTGATATTTTACCATGTCAGAATGAATCGTGTCCAGCTGTTCAATTAAAGCTTTTATTTTGGAAAGCGAATGTGAACGAACAAATCTGTCTTGTGTGATAAATCTTCTCCCAGAACGTTTAAATTCCTAGAATCGGGGTCCTGAATACGATAATCTTGGAATATCTGCATTTACAGAAGTCTAGCTGTCTCATCGCGTCGTTTTCGATTATTCATGGGACTGTAACAGCGCATTCGGTTGCGCATGGTAATCCTATGAAACGACTAATCCCATCGTCTAACGGGACGATTACACAAATCCGGCTCCACATACGACGGCGCGTCGTTTTGAAAGGGGAATCGTTAATGTCAAAGCGACGATACGGTAATACGCGCTACTCATGGTGGGTCAAAGTCAAAGCATATTGCATGATCGAACGATCCGCTCAATGATGTACGCGCGCAAAGCGTCGCGTGTCGTTGTTTCGACGAATGCGGATGCATGTCGATTAGGCGGTTTGCGAGAGCGAGGAGGAATTCCTGTGCTCGGCGAGAAAGGCGAATGAGGGGGAGGAACATCCGATGAACATGGGGGTTAATTACTTTCCGTGCGCCTCAATAAGGGTTGAGACCGCTGGCTCGATGTTGCACGAGGGACGCGTGCGAGTGACAGCTGCCTGCTTCCTTCCTCATTGCATTATCGATGATCATCGATGCCCGAGGCCCCGGGCCCTTTCCCTGTCGTCTCCACAAGGAAAACGTGCCGAGACCATCGGTGTAATGATTTTGACGCGACATCGCCGCGCTGGGATTATCCGCTGCTGTTAAGTTGACGACGAATCCGCGATTAAAACTATCGATCAGACTCGAACAAGACCCGATGATTAATCCTGCATGGTAGGGATCTTGCCATTCCGACTGATAATTTAATCTCTATCTAAGAAATGGATGAAGGTATGATTGAAACATTTTCTGACTGACGTTTTATTTTTAGATAAGATTTGGGTTTTAAGCGAATTAAATATATTAAGAGATATCGAATAATTGGAACGATTGCAAAATTAACTTTGCGTTAGAACGGAAAGAATATTCTAGGATAAAGAGTACGCCATTCAAAGTGAATGACAAAAGTTTTGACTTTAGGATTTTTGCTGCATTTTGCATTTACCTTTTCTGTGCGAGACGTCTTTAAAACTATCTTTCTACCGTAGGATATTTCTAAAGTTGCTTTTTGCTGTAATTAAGAGAATAAATAAACGTGCATTTCGCACATCTACTAATCTACTTATCTCCTTTAATCTATTAAATGGATTTATTACGGTTATTACGCTGGATTTATTATGCATTATGTTCACCTTTGCGTTCATTGATTTAAGGTCTCTTCAAATCTCCGGTTTAAGTCTTCCTTCACTTGGTGTGCGTCGCAAACTTAATCCAAGGATCGCAGAAACGATGGGGATTGAAATCGGACTGTAATGATCCTAATGCCTAATCCCGATTCACGGCTGCGTTTCCATCTCCGTTTTGCAAGTTTCATCTCCATCATCGTCTACAGGAGTAATACACAGACGGAGGACAGCTGGTTGTTCTTTCTGGCTTCCTCTTCCGTTTTCTGCATCACGTCCCACTCCTTTCACGTTTTGCTTTCCATCTTTCTCGTAGACGTGCTGGCATTCGTCTATACGTTGAATACCAATCTCGCCAATCGATAACTGAGCTAAATACACTCGCACATGTGTCGCGATAGAACGTATTTTATTATATGTCTGTTATTTTTACAGCTACGTCATCATGTTAATCGATTTAACTAACAGGATGTGATCGAGTAAACAATTAATTATTAACCTTAAATGGCTTTTAAAAATTCTCGAGACGAAAATAGATATGCTACTTGCAAATATAATCTATCTATCTGTCCCTCCTTTTGGTTTCACGTTTCAACCCCTCGATGTTTCTCTATCCATCCGATGCTTCTCCTTCTCCCTCTGCTGCTGTTCATCAGGACTGATACTCGTGTAAGGCGAGTTAGACATAACTCCTGTCAACTGCGGCGGCCGTGCAAAACAAACAGAATTTACCTCTCGGACTGGTCGGTCGCGCCGGAAGTGGTGGATGCGCACCTTCAACTCTTCCGTTCCCTTTCGCTCGTGGCGAACTCCCTTTCGTCATCCCCGTTGTCAAGGATGGGATTAACTTCCTTTGCCGCGCGAAATTAAATTATCAAGTTTTCAAACGCGGCGGTCTGCGACCAGCGTCGAATCGGACCCGAGCCATAATTCGATTAATTATTCAAATCGTACGGCTCGCAAACACGCCGTCGCCGCCATTCTTACGCACGCGGATGAGCAGCCGCAATTCTCTCCCGTCTTTCTCTCTCCCTTTTTGCATTTTTCATTTTCTTTCGTCGGTGATACAACGGTATACTAAACGAAATTATCATGCGTCACTGATTCACGATCATTGCTTACTTCGATAGGGGCTAAAGCGGCTATACAAATCGTCCCCTTTAATAGTGTTTTACGCTCCCTGAAAAACGCAAATTGCTTGAAAGATTTCGTTGATGGAAAAGTTGATTCGCCGGATATTCGTCCCTCGGACTGAGATTGATAATACATTTTTTTAATGGATGAGAAAAATATTTGGGCAGGTATTATACGAGTGGTAAATTGATAATGACACGATGTCAAATTCAATATAATATATATATATATATATATAGCGGGCAAAAATAATATATATATATATATATATATATATATATATATATATATATATATATATATATATATTGCGCGAACAATATATTTTTATTATAAAATCGATTATGCTATCACATATTATTTTATCTAATGTTTTATACATTTTGGCTGACTTGTGTGGAATGTGTTTGAAACTATTTTAATGATAGTACAATTTGTCACACAAATGGCGACGAACATGTATTAGTCGAGTATTTCATGAATAAATGTATGGCATGTATGTCTGAAGCTAGTTCAAGCTTGGACATTTCAAAGCAGCATTGGAATTCCAAGGAAGTATGTTTTCTCAGCCAATATTCAGTCAATTTATAACTTCTATATTTTATTGCGTATGTTATATATATGTATATATGTGTATATAATACCAAAAACATTTAGTATATTAATATCTTAATCTTTTAATATTTTAAATCTTTAGCATTTTTATTTTAAATATTAATTAATATTTTTAATAAAATTTTTTTGTTGTTGACATGATTGTCATTTTTTGCTATGTATTACATGTATAATAATACTCTACCACAGTATTATTTTAAATTTAGAGTACGTCAAATCTTAGTCAAACTTACTTCGTAGAATCGATCGTGGCCGTCGGCTTAGGCCTAAAATAAATACGAAGATCGATATTCGGCGAATGCGCGTCGTTACGTTCACGATGGTTTATTCTTATCGACAGATCGTACGGAACGGTCGAGTGGCGTTTGTTGGAAGTGCATTCGGACGCAGGTCAGACTAACCGTTTGGCAGTCACGAATCGTGACATGCATAGCTGACACGTCGACTATCGTTTATCGCCAAGGGCAAAATTAACAATTTACATACAAATATCGCAAAAATTGTGTCAATATTCGAGAGAGAGAAAAAGAGAAAGAACAAGAGAGAGAGAGAGAGAGAGAGAGAGAGAGAGAAACTTTTATTAAAATAAATGCGTAATGTGTCGTATCTAAAATTTTTCTCTTCCGAAATTATATCATATAATATTGTGTGCTTTCTTTCTAAAAAAGGAAGCCAAAAAAACATACTGTATGCAGGACTCGTAACCTACTGACCGAATCCGAGTTGCACGTAACTTTTCGCTGGATAGTCACCCAATAGCTTCCAGAGTTAAGCCGGCGAATTTTCCGAGATAAATAATGGTATTCAGCCCTAGTCCGCGAATATAGTCTAAGGCCACATTTATTCTGGATCTCTCTAGACGCTATCCATCACATTGATGAATCGCTCACGCCGAAGGGCTAAGGTCGGCTGAGCCACGCAAGCCTAAGAGTTTTCCCGAAGCCGGGCATAGTTGGGTCAAAAGTAAAAGTGCCGCTCATTTGTGTGGGTTCACTTTGGACGATATCATTTGGCCACGTATGGTGGGCACACTCTCCTGACCGCCATTAGAATTCTGTAAGGGGTAGCTGAAACTGCAGTATATTTCAATAACGCGATATGCATATGAATAGCTTCAAACTATTTATATGTGTAAATGCGTACATGGGATTTTAATTTTGGAGAGGATTAGATAGAGGATTAGCCGTTCGTATAACAACAATGTAAAGTGAATTGCACGATTTCTCGCGCAAAACGCGATTAAAAGGCGAAGGCAACTTGTAGAACAATCCGATCTGATGATTAATACATCGGATATAGCGTAATAGATATATGATTCATCGCTTCTCTCAACCAACGCTATATTTCATGAAATTATCGGCTGCTTTTAAGAATCGCGCCCACCGGAAGTTAACATCACGCTTTATTCGAAACCATAATCGGCACACGGTTACCGCATAACAATCGGAAATCGTACGTCTTATAGCCATTGTGTCTTATATAGAATCGTACGTATAGATATACCGTATGCAATTAAGCCAGTCATCGAATTGTGGGCGGATAGAAAGGTACAAATGCGCCGTGATCTAGCAAGTGGGAGGGAAACATGCCGCTTGTTATCCTTGTTATCGGCAGGCGACGCGAGTTTCTTCGGAACGCAACATCGGAAATATGTCAAGTTTCTTTCAGCAGCTTAAATGCAGCGAAGCGAAAAAGTATGTTCTTATAAATCCTTTGGAAGACATTTCTGACTAGATTATTATTCTGACAAGTATGAGAATATTGCAATATATATTAATTCTGAAAATATTTTTTGATAATCTATATTTCTGATTAATATTTTTTAATTAAAGAATTAATTTTTTTTTATTAAAAGAGATTTCATTTGACGTATTAAATTAGGATTATAATTTTCCGATCTTTTTTTTTTACTTCTAAAGCTTATCTCGCGAGGGAATTCTAACATTTTCGATTGTATTATCGTTTAAATCTCGACATTGATATGCGCGTTGAAATTTCTCGATACAATTTTCAATATCTGCGGCATTTCTTTCCAAGAATATTATTGAGATTTCTATAATGCCCGATGTATAATCCGATCAAGAGTCGCCGAGTTAGAAAGCGATTCGTTTTTCGTATGCGATCGGTTGGAAAATGGGACACCAATGTGCCGCGGGAGGTGTGCGAGGTGTTGTCACACAAGTTCACTTCATTCTCGGTGGCGAACTAGTCCGACGCTGTTGGGTGCAACAGCTCGAAGCTGCCGAGAGCAATGTAGACAGACTATGCCGGGTCCCAGATAGTGCGCCTCGCGACAAAGTCAGGACTTGGCACGACAGTTTCGAAGCTCGTGCCCGGGATGTGTCGTCTCTTCAGAGAGCGGGTGCTTCTCCTCCCCTTTCTTACTCCACACACGTGAGAGTTGGTTCGTTGGCTGGCTGGCTGGCTAGCTACATACTACTCGGTGTACCGGCGGGAACACGTATTACCACGACGTGTCAATTGTTCGGGAGAAGACCGGAAACTTAGCGTCCCTTCCGTAATCCTGTCCGGGACGAGCGCTGAGTTTCGGACGAGTTTCAAGGCCGACGAAAGTTCTCCAATAATGCCCGCCACGTCGCATCGCTCCTCGCTCGTTTAATTCGCGTCGTTTCATATCGCGTGTTCGTTTCCGTTCTGTACCAGGATCAGACGATGAAAATTCAGACACGAACTGAGATCAGTTGAAGCGAAAAGTCACGGGGCTCTCTTGCGTATTCTTTCCGAATCTCTAGATCTCTAGATCTCTATTTTATGTCAGCAATATGTGAAATACGAATAAGTGTGTTGACGTGTGAAATTTTTTTTTCTAATATTAAATTTAATATTGATATAATAATATTTAATTTCTAATATTAATATTGCAACAAAGCGACAAGATAGAAATAGAATAAGATATATAAGATAATACAAATTAGGAAATATTAATTATATAACGAGAATCTCAAGGTAAAAAGATTTGGCGTGAAACAGACCGAAGAAAATATTCCACGCATGCAACGTCGTTTTATTAGCTTTGTAACCGCGATTATGTCAACAACCACTGGTACGTTTGCATTTGTACAACACGTGTATGTACGCGTCTTGCCGCGGGGCCGCGGCGTTAATTAAGTAATTTTAATTAAAATTCTTTAAATTTCTCTCGCGCCGCGCTTTTGCATTGGCTTCTAGCACGAACGAGCCCGACATCTTTTCCGCGAGAATTGGACGTGCATTCGTCACCGTAAACAAGCCTGCTTCAACTTCCACGTCAATTTGTATGCAAAACTTGCCGCGTAAGCACACAATTATATCAGAGAGACATCGTCGGTCCTTGCCCTGTGGACGACACTGCCAGCATCGAAATGCTTTGTCGCGAAAAAATATGCTTTTGGAAAGCTGCCTCAGGTTATCTGCAGCGCGAGTAGTAACCCATAACATCGAAATAGTAATTCCGATATAATAATGATACCAACCATTTCAATAAGTAATCTCGAAAAATAAATATTTTTAGGAGACGCAAAGAATTGATAAACTGCTTTAAAATAGCAAAATTTTTCGTTTATTATTTTTGTATTCTCCGCTTGTTTTTCTTTGTGAAACGAAACAAAATTTTGATTAAAAATACTACGTCGCGCTAAATGCGTTTCAGTTTGAAGAGTGCAAGAAAATATTGGATATCTTATTTTCTGACAAAATTAAAAATTTATAGATCTATTATTATGTGTTTGTGCGAGAAAAAATAGACATTATTGAAAATAATTGACTATACTACTAATTTTTAAAAATTAGTTTTTTCTCTTTTTTTAAATTAAATATAGTTTTGTGAGTTATATATATTTTAAATTACTCCGAAAATTTCAAATGCCAATTTTATCTCACTTATAAATTTTTGTATTTGTCACTCTTGTATGTTGTACTTGTATGTTGTTGTACATAATATTAATTATTCATTTTTAACAAAATTAGTTTAGGTGAATAGCGTTATATTCGTCTATCGCGAATGAATAGCAATGCGCTCATCACGCTCGCGGATCTCGTACCGTAAAATCGCGTTTGATCCCATAAAAGTTGAATTAATATCGAAAATGCAATTTTGCCGCGATAGTTTCAGCCCGTCATTGCCATATTAAACCGGAATAGAGTTCATTGTGAAGCCGATCTCTGCAGGCGCATTGTTAACGGTAATGCAAGGTAATAGAAAGTGCTTTGACCCAACGCTGTTGAAAATTAAGTGACCGCTGCCGAACCATTGAAATTTATATCCCAGCGCTGTATGAGCGGGGCGCTTAACCCCAAAATCTGATTTGATATGGGGTTAGTAATTTCAGCCCGCGCACTCGATAAAAGGGAAAATTACGCTTCGTATCGCGCGACAAAGCGCGCTCGAGCTTGAAATGGCGTTTTACCGAGGGAAATAACTTTCCGCATTGTGCAATATATGCAATTTCATCTAATTTCTCGTTCAGCCTCTCGTCGATAAACGTTCAATCTCTCTAAACGCACCTTGCCTTTACCGTTTGATACAGTACTCGTTCACTTGCTATGCGAAATCCGTATATATTAAACGTGAAACGAGTGTCAGACGGTTATTTTCAGAAAAGCTTATTTAAAGTTAATTACGGTCTTATCTTCAAATATGCAAGTTAATCGAGCCAAGCTGGCAAAAAGTCGATGTAGCTTTATTTAGCTCCGGATATTGTCTAGGAATACAAGAACCAACATAGGTCAGTCACAGGTCTAATAAGAGGCTTACGCCGGACTGTGTCGAATCAGAAGCCTATATGTGTTTTCAGGATCCGACGCCATGTGTGGGATTATTACGGAGTCGCGGTGGAAGCTGGAAACGAGGGGGAGGGAAGGGGGAATGGCCGATAACAACAATGCGTTGTATACACGATTCGTGTCTCTGTCGGAATATATCCTCACGACTCAGTAGTTTACGATCCGGTATTTCCTTGTCCCAGACGAAGTGGAATTCGGGTATTAGAACCCGGTACAGCGCGGTTGCGCAAAAACGAGCAGGATGACAGGATGCTGGGGAACTATAGGTCGTCGCCCTCTCCCGCGAAATTTCGACGCGCACGTGTATTCGTTATCGCCCCTTCACATGTGTGTGTGTGTATATATATATATATATATATATATATATATATATATATATATATATATATATATATATATATATATATATATATATATATATATATATATATATATATATATATATATATATATATATATATATATATATATATATATATATATATATATATATATATATATATATATATATATATATGTGTGTGTGTGTGTGTGCTTCCCGCGAGAGAGAACAAGGCTGATTTTTATTAGCGTCGCGCAACGTTCAGCACATTTTTGTCTACGCAACATTTTCTATCTCCAACACACACAATTCGTGACAATAAAATATTATCCTCCGCGTGAAATGTGCGCGGTGCCTGTATCGCGTATTTTTTTATTCCTACATCCCGGCAGTGCCCCCAACTTTCTGCTGCGTGTCGATGTTCAAGCGACGCACTTTACATGGCGCGATATACGGCCACTTTTGTGCGCGATTTTATATATTTGAAAAATCCTTTTAGAATATTTCTTCCACGATCTACAAAATTGGAATAATATTGTAAGAGAATTGTTGGAGAGAAAGAATAAATCCCGAATATAACCAGATATATATTTATATATGCCTTTATATATTTTCATAATATAGCTTATAACTTTTTAGACTTTAATTCCGAAAGAAGAGCGATAAAAGTCTGTGTATAAATTTATATTCTAAATTATGGGCACAATACGATTTCGCGTCACTGTCAAAGGGGTGAAGGATCGATGGGCTCATTACAGCAAATATTTGCTTTCCGGCGCGCGGTATCGTTGTCATAAAATCCGATCGCGGCGAATATATCCTTTTTGGTGCACGTAGCGCGAGAACGGGAAAGGGGATGAACTGTTAATTATAATTACGGTCCTGCCAACGCGCATAATGATGACTGATTTGTCCGATGCAAACACAGTACAGTGATGCTTGCAATATGGAAATGCGTGGTTGACCGATAAATTATGATAAATTATAATAAACGACGGGTGGATGACTTCGATCCAAGTGGAAAATGTTTCATTGGGTCAGCCGTATTTCGAGGTCTCGATGGACACGAGAAACAAATTGCGCAAAATACGGTGAAATTGCATAAGCGTAATTTCTCCCAAAAGAATAAAAGATTAAAGTATTTTTATAAAACATTTTATAGACGAGAGGGAAATTTCGTAAATATTGATAATAAAGTTACTAAATTTTTTTAAATCTTCTTACTTAATAATTTTAATATCTTTCTATTATTGTTATATATAATTATATGTTATTGCGATTTTATTCGACATTAAAATTGCCGATGTATAGAACAACGTGTTGAACGAGGCCAAGAATGAGTCGTAAAAAAGACGACATAAAAGGCATGAATTTGAGAATTTTGTGTGTCACGTTGAGGGGAATTCTTTCTTACAGAGTGTTGGGCGATCGATTATCGCTACACAATTTTTGTCGTACTTTCTCCACCTTTTCTCAGCGAGAATTAAAGAAATATATCGAGAAAAGGATTCAACGTAAGAATTTATTTTACGTCGAAATAAAATTAAAATTCATAAGAGGTCAAGTGGGCAAATGTATCATTTTTTTAAATTTTTATAGCGGAGTAAAAGATTTTATCTGTAAGTTTATCGAACTGATTTGGCGCACGGTTGTCTAGTATTTGTTGAAATCAGGTCGAACGCAAAACGTGGATGCGCGGGGATGGCAATGTTATGAGTACGGACAGTAGAGATCGGTATAGGTCGGTATGGGTCGGTAGTAACAATTTAAAGGAATAGGGGTTGCGCCGTCGTTTGTGGCTGCAAGTGGTGAGGGTCTTGATGAGGTCGGGCAGACCGCTGGAGTTCTGATTTGTAAGCTGGCGGGTTTCACATATCTAGAACACACGGTCTTTTCCCGGGACTGTTTCAATCGAGACAAATCACGATATATACCAGAGATTTAGCCAGTTCGATGAAGATACTTTCTACAAAATTTCGCATAAGGATTTATTTGAAATACTTGTTTCTACAAAAACATTATGCATTTATGTAAATGTGTATTTTAAAGAGATATATCAGAGTAGAAAGAATTTCAGTATAGTTGACAGAATAACAGCAGTGGGAGGACTTTCTCATACGCTTACTACGTTCATTAATCTAGCAGCGTATCGCAACGAAGTTGCGAGCGGAATTTTTTGTGTAAACGTGATTTTCAACTCTCGTAAAGAGAGATTAGGATAATCATCGGTGCTCGTGTAATGTGAAACTACAGATTACACGAGACTGCGTCGCTTACGCGGTCGGCTCCCCGTTGAAAGTGTCTCGTCGGGTTAACGAAAAAGGAAGGGGCGGAGGGAACGGACAGAGAGAGAGAGAGAGAGGAGAGAAAAAATATACAGAGACGCAGGCTTTATCGCGCAATTTATCGTCACGAGTAACCCTCGGGCGTTATCGCGGATTGGATTAAAACAGTGATTAGCACGAGAATCGGGCGTGTTAGGCGTGCGTGCCTCCCCTATACCCTTATCTGCTTTGGCCATACGATAGCGATCGGACATTTAGTACCCTCGATAGTGACGCTAATCCGGAGTTACGAAGGAAGGAAGCAGTGGTTGTCAACCGTTATCCCACGAGGAACAGCGCCCGTTTCGTTCCCCCGTGCTCGAACACGCAATCAGAGGAGCATGTAAATGGTAGATTAGGTCCGGATAGGTAGTCTCACCGTGCATAATCGATTACCGGCCAATGCGCGCGGGATGAAGAGTACTTTCCTAAATTTAGCCGGCGACGAGGCTTTCGTGGTGCAGTTGCCGATATAATCTCAAAAGGATTGTTCATCGAAAAAGTTCATTGTACTTTTACGAATTATTTCTGATCACATGATAATCGTTTATCTTGTTGTAATTAATTTTAAACCGCGCGATTTCGAGAGAGACACATTTCATCGATTAAATTTTCAAATTAATATTGTAATAATAGTTTGTTTTAAATTAATTGTTATGTAAGAGAATTTATGCACAAATCGCTTTTAAGCAAAATATACTTTTTAGTTGAGGTAAAATAAAACCTCTATATGAATTCATAAAGGTGCTTTCAACATATCATCTATCAACTCGTCTCCACCTTTTCGACCATTCATTAACTCCGACTGTAAGTGTGATTTATGAGGTATCTAATTTGATTAGGAGCGATATGAGTGAGATGCACGTGATTGTAACGCCGATGATTTCATAGTGTACTGATGTACCGCTAATGTTACAAAGGGGATCCATTTCATTGATCAAACTCGGAATGATTTACTTCGTCCTGTCAGGCGAATTTTGCATCCTTGGGCGCGGTATCCTCATTCGTAAAACTTTACGTGGGTTTTATACTTTCTCCTTGGCTATGCGTTCATAATTGTAATTTATCATTCCTCGCAATTAATATTTCGCTCTTATCAAAAAGACCCTGTACAAATCAAATATTATGTACTTATGTATACGTGTCACGTTTGGAGTCACGTTAAAGAATAAAACAAGTGGTTAACAACGATATTTATCTTACGCGAACAAGTAGTAAGAATTTAAAAATTCTATACGAAATATAATATCCATTTCTAGATTGATTGTGATTTATATCAAACCTTAAAAGAGTGTATATATACAAATTTAATAAACGCAATAAAATAATAAAGATAAAACGCGTACGATAAACGTTTAGCTTAATTAGCAATGTATATCCTTTGATGAATTTCGATAATATCTTTCCGCGACGGAAATACTTTCGCTGTTACCAGATTACTTTGCCATCTCCCAGTCGCATCGCGATTAATCCCGCCTGTCGGTGTAACTTTCTGCGAGATGGAGACAATGCCTATGAAATTCTCGTTTTCGCGCGGCTACGACCAAGATCGTGGCGAGATGGCGAGCGAAGTGCGGCGGCCAAGTACATTAAGCTGGCAATTAAAAGCGGCCGGAGATAATCGGGGTAAGGCCGCCACACGGCGAACGGTGGGCCTGTTACACGTACAACGTCGGATCCACGCGCGTGGGTAGCTCGAGGTACGAGGGGGTCGCGGAGGGTCAACTCCAGCGTTAATAGGGCCAAGCATTAGGTTATCTCTTCGGGGCTTACCAACGGGACAGGGAGTAGCGTCGGTAGTTTATGCTGTTCGTGGGTGACGGAGGGGGTGAACGACGCCGGGCGCACTGTCGGGCTCGCGATCTGTCTGGAAAGGAAGGGAGACGAAGGAAAGGGGAGGGACACGCGCGTATCTCTTTGATATATTGCTCCGAGAAATGCGTTTTTCCACCACTGTCCCAGTCCGCTTCGTAAAACTTTGGCGCGTTCATCCGCTCGATCTTCGTGTCTTTTTAGATTTTCCGGAATTATGACGTTTCTTCGTATAGAAGAACTGTAATTAGTACTGAAAATATAAATTAGATGTGTTATATAAAGATATATTTATGATTACCGGTATATATATAAAAGAGCTAAAGGCATACAATGGATGGTTTAAATATACAATATTTTACAATTTCAATTAAATATTTTAAATAAAGGATAGAAGTTATATATCATAAGTTATTAGAATATTATAAAAAAAATTCTTCATTAATTTGCTTTGTCTTTGAATTTTGAATTATTCATAATAAATATATTTATTTGAGAAATAATATCGGTTTTATGAATTATTATATCGGTGGAGAATCCACGTTTAAAAAAAAAAAAAGCAAATTAATGGAAAATTTTTTTATAATGTTCTGATAACTTATGATATATGACTTCTATCCTTTATTTAAAATATTTAATTGAAATGGTAAAATATTGGGTATTTAAACCATCCATTGGACCTTTAGCTCTTTTTGAGAAATTCCATCGTTAAGCGCGATTGTTCGAAACTTTCTATTCAGTATGTGAAAGATTTTGTTTCATGTGCAACCACTTATCATTCTTTTCTGTGGATGCTTCATCCATCGACCTTTTTCGACTTTTTGGGGTACGCCGATCGAGCGATTCCCAATTAACTCCGTGACGGGGCTCGTCAAAGGGTCAAAGCGAGCCGAGAGGCTCTTCGAAAAAGCGCTCAACAAGATTTTGCACTCCTATGCACCATTTTTCATTTCGGCACTCGCGCGAGAAATATCGAGAGACAAGAACGTCGATGTCGATTGATCGAGCAACAACGACACGGACTTTTCGTCTGCAACATTATCGAGAAATGTCGCTCTCATCGTTTCCCGATACTGGAGATTCGTTTGTGTTCTATCTTTCCTCGCCGGCAGCATAAAACAATGACGTACATTTTATCTGAGTTTGCGGGTTATTTAACATCCTTAGAAGCATACATATAATTTTGTTAGCTTTCTGATGTGAAACAAGAGTTTCAACATCCCAATTTAAAGTCTTTCGACTGTTAGTATTAAGAGAATAGATTAAGAGATATAATCACAATTAATTTTAAAGGGTACAAAGATATTTTATTGTGTATACTTTTTTAATTTAAAGACTGTGTTTTTATTCTGTGTTGACTTTCTCCGATACTGGAGATTCGTTTGTGTTCTATCTTTCCTCGCCGGCAGCATAAAACAATGACGTACATTTTATCTGAGTTTGCGGGTTATTTAACATCCTTAGAAGCATACATATAATTTTGTTAGCTTTCTGATGTGAAACAAGAGTTTCAACATCCCAATTTAAAGTCTTTCGACTGTTAGTATTAAGAGAATAGATTAAGAGATATAATCACAATTAATTTTAAAGGGTACAAAGATATTTTATTGTGTGTACTTTTTTAATTTAAAGACTGTGTTTTTAGACTGTGTTGACTTTCTCGAGATATCTATATTATTCTTGCGCAAATGTATCCACACAGAATTCTCGAAACTTCTTAACACAATTTCATTGGATTCGCGGAGTCATCGCGAAATTTTTGCTTTCCTTTCGTATTTCTGGTGAACCATCGTTGCAGAAATGATTCGCAGAACGATAAATAAGGAACTTCCGGACGGAAATCGTGAAACAAATGATTGATATTACTCGGAAGCTTTCCGGTATTCCTCGATATTTTTATTTCTGCGAGATTTCTGATTCGTCCAACAAGACACGCGCAACATTTGCGTCACGTGCATATTTCACGGGGCAAATGGCTTTCCGGTAACAATAGTGAATATCGGCGGATCTATACCGTTCCTGCAAGACGACCGGGAATATCGAAGACTTTCTGCGAACGAGGCGAGGAAGCCGGAGGGGTCGGCGAGAAGGATCGGGGTGAGGTGGAGAGGAAACTGGAAGTCTCTCGCAGCCATTAGCTTGTCGATATTATACTACCGGCTGGATATCGCTTGGAAGCGACGTAACGTTGTTTGCAACAAATTGTCGCTGGCGATTCTCGATTAATAGGGGTGATGAAGCCGGTGCGCGATTGTTTTCATCAGCCATCAATTACAAATGTGGTTCACCTTGGCACGATATTCCCGATCGTTTTGTATCAATGCGTAACGCGGAATATCGAGATTTCCGAAAATGAAAAATGCCTCGAATTAAAAATCTTGATGCAGATATTTCTTTCTCATCTAAAACTATCAACATCTTATTTAATTCGTGCAATCCCATTAGTAAGATCAGTTTTAATCATTCATCATTTGATTGATTGTATTGTAATTATAATTATATTAGAAGCTAAGTTGATTTAAAAATTAATTTATTTAATAAATTAATATAACGTCAATCGATTTGTAATAATCAATCCTTTACATCACGCAGGATTTTTATTTTTGTTTTTTGTTTTTTATTTTTTATTGGCGTCGAATTATAAATCGTGTTAAGAAAAAAAAATCGGTAAAGCGGCATCTACTCTCTAGTACAAATGACAAAATATATGGGATAAAAGAACATTGGCTAGAACCATTTGGTTAGAAACTTTTCATCGTAATTTTGATCTCGCAACCACGGCTCGTTCGATCTACGTATATCTGCGTGTTATTTAATTTACAGCAAGAATGAGCGGACAAAGTTTCTCCACATTCACTAAAATCCATCCCGTTTCAGCTGCACGATACATGCTCAGCATGTAATGGGTGCAACCTTACTGATCGTAACTTTTTGAACAGAGATTCCGCATTTTAATAAAAAAATTTAATTAAATTTGTTTGGAAACTTAGTTTTTTAATACAAAGAGAATATTTATAAAATAAGAGTAAAGGCTTGTGTGTAGATTAAAAAATTGTTAAGAAATATGCGTATAAGATATTCCTCGCTTTTAATATTTATTATTAATTAATTTAAAAAATGTTTTAATTCTGCGCTTTTAATAAACGGGAAAGTTTTTTTTTTATTTCTCTTTTCAATATGTTATTTGCAAAATCTAGTCATATTTTTATTTCAAGTTCTTACAGTATGAAATTTACTTAAAAAATCTATATCTACTAAAAGCTCTGTTATAATTCTGTTAATTCTTAATTCACAACCTCTTTTTCTGCAGGGAATTTTTCTTCCGTTAATATCGGCCTTTTTTTTCGTCATCTATCTTTATAAATTTTATATGTTTGATCTTACACTATACTGTGATTAATTTTTTGTTATGAAATTCTAATATTGGACTAATATGTTTGTTACGTTTTTACTATTGGCATATTTGAAATTTTTGACAATATATTTTTGCTGTATTTGTATATAAGCGAAAAAAAAATAAAATAAAAAATGCAACTATCTTTTTCTTTCTTTCATACACTCTATTCTTAATTAATTCTTACTTAACACTTTTTACTTAAAAAGTTAAGTAATAATTGATTAAGAATAGAATATATGAGAACAAGATAAATGCATTTTTTTAACTTTTTAGTTTAAAAATTATACTTTTTAGACTTTAAAGCGGATATAAAAAAATGTGGTAAATCTGCGTCTTGCATTACGATCCACGGGGATGCGAAAATGTACGAGTTGGATCGGGGAGAACGGTAGAGCAATCGAGAGGCCTGCTGCTCTCGAGAGAAACTGCTCTCGTGGGAGGGATTCTTATTGGGTCGTCAGAAAGTTTGGCGCGATTTAAATCTCCGCAGCTGAGGGAAGAAAGCATAGAGAAGCACCTGAGAGATCCGAGATTCGCGTAAAGATATTGGCCGGCCCGAAGGATGTCGCGTAGCGCGTAGGAAGCACCTCGTATAAGGCCTTTTACAATCTATAAAGTCGGCGTTCGACGAGGGACCGGAGTTTTTTTTTTCACTGCCTGGAACGGAATCCCGGAACGGAAGCGCGGCCGCAAAGTGGCATCGATATTACTCTGGGCCGTGTGTGAAGAAAATCTTCCCGTACTAAAACCTTTCTCCTAAGATTCTTTCATTTACACAAAAACTTACGAATACGCCGCATTTATTTATACAGTTGTATAAATCAAGGATGCCTAAATATTTGCATATAACTTATGTTCACGTTCGCGTGTTTAGAAAATTCTAAAGAAATATATATGTTAGATACAAATAATGATATATTTTATATAATATAATAATATATATTTTAATATGTATTTTATAATATAATAATATACATATTTCAATTAATATATATTTTAGATACAAATTCTTCGAGGAGTTTGAAGTCTATTCTTTTCCAAATGATAGTTCTTAGATGAACCTAATTACGGAAATATTTGAGAAACAATTTGCGCCTTTTAAAATTGCTGTCTGAACAAAATAGAATTGTTGATCGATCGGCAGTGTTCGGTATTCAGGTTTATTGCATACACAATTCAAAATTCACTAGTTTTTTTTTTTTTCACTGCCTGGAACGGAATCCCGGAACGGAAGCGCGGCCGCAAAGTGGCATCGATATTACTCTGGGCCGTGTGTGAAGAAAATCTTCCCGTACTAAAACCTTTCTCCTAAGATTCTTTCATTTACACAAAAACTTACGAATACGCCGCATTTATTTATACAGTTGTATAAATCAAGGATGTCTAAATATTTGCATATAACTTATGTTCACGTTCGCGTGTTTAGAAAATTCTAAAGAAATATATATGTTAGATACAAATAATGATATTAAAAAAAAAAAAAAAAATATCGACACGCAGAAAAATGCTTTGGTTCCATTTATTGAATACGTTTATTGGCAAAATGCATTTGCAGCAGCCGGAATTGGTCGGTAACGTGCGAATTTATCTCCGGTAAAGATTCGAGCGCGCGGAGAACGGTCGCGAGCGTCTTTTGACGCGACGACGAGCGAATTAATTCAACGTAATCGAATTCGAGCGGAACGACTGTTTGACAATTCGCGAATGCAAATGCGACGAAACGAGCGCGAGCGATTTCGGCGCATCTGTACGGCGGACGGAAGGAAGATGCACGCCGAGCACACACCGAGCTAAATGTATAGTGGTTTAAATGCGGCAAGAGGATTAAGGGATATCGAGGCGTGGAAATACAAATCGAATGAGCCTGAATCGCCTGTTGCGCCCGCAGGAGCGCATTGTTGCGCGAAGAGAGGGACGTGTAGAAATTAAAATTGTTTTGCGTGAGATGATGTGAATCGGTCGAGCGTTCCCGACAATCCGCGCCAGCAACCGGCGAACGAAATACGCTCTGTCACATTATGAGCCATATCTCCCGCGGAATAAAACGACCTGAGAGCGCTTTGCGCTTTTCCGATCAGCGACAAGTGGAATATCGAAAAACTAGAGGAGACTCTGGCATTCGCGACGAGATGCGAATCTCATTTCCGCGAAGAAAACTTTTTATTACCTCTTGGTTTTTATTATTATCATTGTTTCTCCCAAGAATATTAAAAACACAGTATTATATTATACATATGATACATCATGGTGTAATTAATAGCATAATATATCAATCCGTAATCCGTTTCATGACTTGACCAGGTCATATGATATGATTTAACTTTGACGTTATTCGCGATAAAGATATAATTCTCCTCATTAAAACTTTTTCAAATAACCGAGAATTCTGTATTCTCGGTTATTTCAATGAATACATTATATATTGTGAAATATCTTTTATTTTCATTATAAATTACTAGAAATCTATACGGTTAAATATAATTCGGTAAAATGCTAAAGATGATTTCATTATAATCAATTTTGACACGATCAATTTTGAAATAGCATGTCATTGGAAATATCCAATTCTATTAATATGCAAAATAATTTTAACAATGCACTCTACAATTTGAATATTACACTGACAGCTTATAACATTTGAACATTGACACAATGATAGATTTTAATTCTGATATTTACTCGCTATATTTGAACATGTCTGTCTGCACTTGACAGTGAGGAGATTCAGAGAGACTGATTTATTAATGATCTTATTTTCCGCCTCTCGGAAAAGAAAATGCCAGCGTCAAGGATTGATTCATTCGACGCCGAGTGGAGAAGTAATCCCTTTCGGAGGGAGGAACGACTACGTCATTCAGTGATTTACACCGAGGAGAAATGTCGAAATTTATGCCGGAGAACTCCCGGAGGTGCGATCCACTCGTGCAGATTTCCAGTAACGCTACTGTATCGTCACGCGCGTTCAGAATAGATAAGGACAGTTTTATGTAGATACGCGAATTTGGATTCGGATGTGCAATCTTCTTTGCACATCTTTCTTATTCCAAGGTGCAAACGTAATACGTATTGTTTGATAAACGAGGTAATTGTATCGAAATATTGTATATATAATTATATATACATAGGATTTTTTTAAAAATATATAAAATTAAAAAAATACTTGAAAGAAAACAATGAGTATATATTTCTCACTCCGAGATTAATATCATCGTGACCACGTGTTGCGTCGTTGATGTAGAGAAGACTGAAGATTTCGACATCGCGTTTCCGAACACGTCCAGATTTGCGTCGCATTCCCGATTTTTATATCGAGAGAGCTGAATATATCGGCTGTTTGCTTATCCGTCTGTCGGCCCACTGCTCGCAAATAGCTCACATGCAGTGAGAAAATCTTTCGGATACGTGTGTTTGTCAACCGCGTGCTCGAATTTATGTACAGATAAGCACCGGAGGAACTCTTCCGAAGAAGGCAGAGAGAGTATGCATTATCCTGTGAATATATTACGGTTATATCTCGCGAAACGTTCATCGCAGAACTCTTTTTAAACGTCTCGCGATTTATACGCCCGACTTGTAACCCAGCTTTTTTTATATCTCGCAGCGTAATTTACCGTAATGGTGCTCCTTTTCTTCGATGAGATGAAGCTCTTATATCGGTCGCGATCCTTTCGCAATTTTCCTTTTACGTTCTCTCGTTTCACTGTTGCTCGTTGGCAGCTTGTTACTGATTGTGAACCGTTTCAAATATGTTCCTTCAATGAGTACGTATCTGTGTGAAAAAAGAGAGAAAGTAATATTTATTCATGAATTAGAAGGTTTAATTAAAGGCGACATGAATCAAGACACATGCAGGATATTTAATTTTGTATTCGATAATCAAGGAAGTTCTCACGACGTTCTCTTCAACGTAATATTTTTTTCATTCTTTGTATATATAAGGTAAAATAATAAGTAAAGCGCTCAATACGCGAAATGAAATAAACGCAAGATTTAAAAGAGGAAATTAATTTTCATAAATTGCAGAAGGTTTTTAATCCCCAAACAAAAAGTGCGAAGAGAATTTTCTATTATCGCGAAACAAAGTTAGCCGTTATAAGAAGATTATTCCAGGATGAAAGGCGCAAGAAAAGAATTTTTGTTTGCGTCAGACGAACATAGTTCCTACAAAGAGATTGTAGATCGAGAAACATCGTATGCAATGCTTTAATTTATTTTTTTATCGCTCTGAATTTGTATTTATTAGTTGTTCTCTCTTGCTTACAGATGTTACAAATATATTTGAATAAATTACAAATATATACACGTAGTAAAAATGGGCGTTAAATAAAAATATGATCTATCGGGAGGGGGAGCATATATACATCCCGTATATTACTCTTTTCAATTTAAATATGTGATGGCTTTCTTATTATTTATCGGA
This sequence comes from Formica exsecta, assembly GCF_003651465.1. NCBI lineage: Eukaryota > Metazoa > Arthropoda > Insecta > Hymenoptera > Formicidae > Formica > Formica exsecta. Next base: position 266,607 of record NW_021852868.1, on the reverse strand, counting down.
AATTACAAAAATTTTGGAGAGACGATGCTATTCCCTCCGTTCTGCTTTAATCAATAGAGATTAACAGCGAAGGGTGTATTGAGAATATAATGCTTTTCCTCCCCATTTCTCACATTTATTTTCCGTTCTTCGGTCGACATTATTTTGTCGCCGAATCGGCAATAATAGATTAGGAGTTTTTTCCCCCTTTGTTCTCTGCACGATTCTATTAGGAACTACAGTTGTAGAGGAGCAACGAAATCGTTTTGCCAGCGTTGCACTACTTCGCCACAAACGAACTTTTGCCGCCGTAAAAAGTAAACCGGCCGAACGCTCGTAAAAGTTAAGGAGGAAAGGATTGTGGAGTTTTTCAAGGCCAATCCGGTTGATCGCGTTCGTATAACTCGGATAAACATATCTAAACTTTCTAAAAAAATTACATGGACGAAATATATTATTATACGTATATAATATATTAAATTAATTCCTAATATACTCATCTCAAGTCACTTGTTTTTCGACGCTTTTAAAACGGCGCTTTTCAAGCTGATTTTAAATGAGTCGCTATATACAATAATTTCTACGCGGAGAGAGAAGCACAAATCATTTTCTTCTCCACTTATTTTAATTGATCGATTTTCGCGGGTCCGGAGATCACGCTGTTAAGTCGTCGGACGAGGGCTCAGACTATTGTCCGTTCGATAATCGATGGCGCGCGTCTCCGCTCTCGGCTTCTTAACCATCGATAATTAGGGAACGACTTGAGAGAGGCATGCCGGCAGAAAGTACCCCGTAATTTTCCGGCCGAACGGAGATGAAACGCGGATCCTTAGCATCCTTTCTACCTCGTAACGATTCTCCCATTCTCTGACTGTCTAACGCGAGGGTATTCAAGGGTACATCTGTATTCTTTTCTTTTAAATATACGACGATCGTGTCTGCTGATAAGTTAAAAGCGAAAATAGGGAAGAATTTAGTCAGAAATATCAGATTTTTCTTTAAAGAATGTATTGTATTACTGAGAATACACGGAATTATCAAGAGAGAGAACATCTTGATTATATTTTATTTATGTATTACTGAGAATATTAAACGTAATTATTAAGAAAGAAAACTTCTTGATTATATTTTTTTAATATTAATAATAATTATTATATATTAATACTAATTTATGTAAAATAAAAGATTTAAATAATAATAAAATCATATTTGAATTTTTTTTAAATTCCTTCTTATCCAATTTTCTCGTTTACGTTTTACGTGAGCTCTTTTTTCCAATGATTCATTCAACTCCATTCCGCGGTACGTGATTTCTCACTATGTTACACCAAGGAATAACTTTCACGTAGCTTTTTGGGCGCCACTAATGTCCTTTATCCTTACAACCCCAAGAGCGAATCTGTTTCGACTTTTCGGCCTTTACACTTTTCCGCCCTCTTCCAAGAAAGTCTGGATTAGCCTGTCGCTTTTTTTGTCGGCTTTTCGCAAACGCGCTCGTATTTCTCTTTCCATCTCGGCAGACTTCGCAACTCTTTACTGTATACGCGCGTAGAAGAGAGTTTCGTTTGCGGAAATTTTGTTCTTTGCACTTCAAAACTCGTTGATGATTTAAAGAGAGGGGAAAGAAACGCGTGTTTAACTTTAGCCATGTTGTTCCGCATATATATTCAGCAGTATACTCTTCCAGTACATCTACTTCGCTCTTTAAGTACCGCTCAAAACTGTACATATGTACAGAATATCGGTTCTACAAAGATAAATTAATTTTATCAGATTATGCGGATTATTTCAAGTATATAGAATTCGACTTGTGCTTTAATTCATTATTCGAAATTCTTCTGCACGGTTTATGGATTTTTCTCAAACTTAAAATAACTATAATTTCTCATTATATTGTTTAAGAGCAATAGCATGCTTGATTGTATAAATTTCGATCGGATTATATCAATCGGATTATACTTACAATCAATACATTAAATTTGCTATCGAGTCTTCATAAATCATCAAGTATATATCGCGTATATAGCGATCTGCATCGTAGCAAACCGAGAAGCTCGTGCCTTATTACAGCCCGGTATACATTTACCGTAGCGCGGAATTACTGGCGAAAATCGAGGGAATTAATAGTTAAACGGATTCTGGGCGGTCGCTCTCGTAATTTTATGGGCGATATCGTCCCCTCCTCCCCCTCTACGCGAATATTCGCGTGTACGCGAACGATGCGCGTGTGCGAGCGTGTGCGAATAATGCGAGGTTAACGCATATAACGTTAAAACGCGGTATAGGTAAAACCGTATTGTTCCGCCGGTATTATTGGAGCTAAATGCTTCATATTACACACGTATAAGCTAATATACCGGGTCGCGCCGCAGCCTTCTCGTGTATCTACACGGTGGACTAGGCGAATCCTACCCTGCCGCGTTTACATTGCAAAAAGCGAAGGGGAGCGAGATATATATTCGGAAACTGGATGTATATGCGCGTATAATCCGACTGGTACAATATTGAGATTGAGCGCGTGCGAGGCGAGGATTCAACGAAACTGAATTAATTTGCAAGTAGATACGGTCAGTAAAGGTCAGCCGGTAACGCGTCTTTATCTCTTTGAAATATAATGTAAATTACATGTAATTACACATTACGTGTAATTACATTATATATTTCACTTCTAAAGTCTATCGTAATTAAAGATTGCCAATTTGCAGTATACCGATCATCCTTAATGCGCGTTTCTTTAATAAAACGTTAACGTGATAAAAATCTTTCGTGAGGAATTACTAATTTCGCACACATCGCAATAGAAAATTCTTATTCCGACAGAGAAGGAGAGGGTCGATATCTCGAAAGAGATATCTCGCGTCGCCATTTACGAGGAATTCAGGCGAATTCGAAGTGGCAGAAATCGCTGGGTCAGAATCCTGGAAAGGGAATCGACCGGGATCGGCGTAAAAGGGCGAAATCGGTCGTAATTCGGGGACGTCAGTGACGCTTTACGGCGATTCGCGCCGCAATCTCGACGCGTTTCGGTTTTACGGTTTTAATGCGAGAGGGAAAAATTTTACAGCACGGCCGTCAGGCCGTGCCGATCCACCGACCGGCCGTGTCGTTTCCAATAAAACTTTGAGACGTGTATACGCACCGCGGGGAGGAATGTGCAAATTGAACGAGCCAACGTGCAATTTTGTCGAAAGTCGATGCTGGGAATCTAGAAAAAAAAGTGTTATTCGCGCTCGCGGACGCGTTTATCGACAATCCGATTAATTACGCGCCCGTGATTTATCTCGTTGCGTATATGCTGGACGTCGCGGGAATAATGCCGTCGCTCTTCTATCGGCGATTTTTTCCCATTCGATCAGTATCAGTTTCTTAAAAAGAAACTTTGTAACATATATATTAATCGCATAATATTAATTATTTATGTATTGAGCTGGCGCAGCAATATTGTTGCTATTGTATTATTTGATTTATAGTTATTATCATTAATCTTGCATAATGACGCTATTAATATTTTATATATCGAGTTTTTAATGAATTATTTTTAAGACACCTAATATACTCACAGGTGCAACGTTAATCCACAAATATACATAAACGAGATCTGGGGTTAAAGTCTTAACAAAGGCATTACTAGCAACAGAATTAAGCGATAATGCTTTAATTAATATATCAACGACCGCGATTTAATCACAACCTTAACTAATAATGCAATTCGCGTAAAATGTAAAATAAAAAGTAAATCTGAAAATCAATTTTCCAATTTCATAAATTTATTATACTTATAAATCTGCAATTATATTTTAACATGATGATTCACGCGTCAGGGATGCATCGCGAATATAATCGCGAATAAATGAATCGAGAAGATAAATGAATCGATAAACAAAATAATAAATTTATATATCTTCTATAGATACTTTCATTATATATTTAATCTTTCACCATACCATTTTAATTGAGTAAAGTTTAATTTAGTCACGTTCATATATTCTAAATTTTAAATGTAAACTCCGTTCTAAAATCTACAGCGCGCGCAATCAAGAAAAGTTTGGAGAATTGCCGGTATTATGTTAATAGCGGCTGTGTTTATTAGCGGATAAGGGATGGGACTAGACGTCTCATCCGGTTCATTATAATCACTTCTAAATAAGTCCATAAATCTACCATCCTCCGGGAGCATAATCTCGGGAACAATGCCGGTTCTACATAACGAACCGGCGCGGCGCGGCGCGACGCGGTAATTTCTCCGCGCAGCCGGTGAGCTGATACCGCGCGGAATAATGCAGATTTTATCGACGGCACGTTGTTTGCGGCGAATTGAAAAAACTGCATCTCCTTGCAGTTTTTCCATCCACCCATTTTCCATTCTCCTGTTTCTCCGCGCGGCGTAACTAACTGCTTTGTCGCGCAGTGGAGATGAGTCGCGGGCTGTTGTATCTATTTTTTCCTCCTTCCCTCCCTTCCCGACTTTCCTCCTCCCGTTCTTTCTTTTCCGACGGAAACCATTCGAGCGATCGCGCGGAAACGCACCGTAATTACTGCCTCACGAAACTGATTAATTATGCGAGGATGGATCGAGCGCGCCCGCGTAAAGAGAGAGAGAGAGAGAGAGAGAGAGAGAGAGAGAGAGAGAGAGAGAGAGAGAGAGAGAGAGAGAGAGAGAGAGAGAGCGCTTTTTTTAGATCGCTCTGGCGTTCTTACTCTGTTCGTTTTTTTAAGCCCTCTCTAGCATCTCTTCGTTGAAAACCGACCTCTATTTTCTCTCCTCTCGATCTGTTTTATTCGCATCCTTCCTCCAAATGCGTTCGAAAATTGTTCGATTGTCTCTTCTCCTCGGTACGAAACGAATTACCGTTTCGATCGATGTATTTACGTTGATTGTAGGCGTTGTTAGTTTTACGTTTACGTACTTCGAGATTTGAAAGATTCTTTTTCAAGTTTCTTCTCGAATCAAAATGTAATTTTATTATCGATAAATCGATATTTTTCCTTTTAAGTTATATATTCATTATATTTAGTAGATAGTTTCCTATCATCCCCATTGTATTTCTCTCGTAACGTAAATGCGACATCTCTTTCTAAACTGAAAAGTGGCGTTTGAGCGGCTCAAGCCGTCTCCATTATTTTTGTAATTTGGCGTTTTCGCAGAGACGCGGATAAACCGCGATGAGAGGAGTCGACGTAGCGCATAAGTGCGCATAGAGGAAAAATCCCGGGGATAGAGATGTCTGAATGCACTACGTGGTTCTGAACAGTCGCTCTTTTCTTTCTCTTTTTCCCTCTTTCTTTTTTTTTTATCTCTCTATCTACTACCTCCGCAGTCTTTTCGCCGAGCGGGCTTCGGCGTAACCAATTCCGTTTTTCTCTCGCCTCGCTTACGCGATCCTTCTCCCTTTTCAACTGCTCTGAAATTTCGTAATTCAGTTCCCCCCTTTTTTTTCCATCCTTCGCGGGAAACGAACTTTCGCGCTGAAAGACCGCGATGATCGATAAATTGGCATTATGCGGCGGGACTCCCTTCTCGCGGGCTCTCGATAAAACTTTTCCGGCTAAAGTGCACCTTCCTCGGACTGTATTTTTTCCCACGATAATGTTATGCGCGATTAACCGAATGTTTATACTGGCGGTGCGACTTGATGGATTCTCGATTAACGATGCCGTCAAGTTAATTCCGTATAACGTCATTCCAGAGAAAATTGCATCAAAGAGTAATACCATTAATCCTGTAATCTTAAAAGTATTTTTAAAATTTCATAACGAATTTCATATCTCTCCCTAAATATTTTTATCTGTATTTAGCATTCAGCGATAAATTCATTTTGTGACTAAAAAACTGACCATAATTTTAAATATTTTAATAACTAGACGTCCTTTTTAATGTAATTTTTTAGATTTTAGATAACATTGGAATTATAATATTATTTCTTCGTAAAAAAGCAGGTTTTTATTTTGAGATTCGCCGATTTCGTTAAATGTAGGAAGCTAATGATGTGTATAGTCGGAGTTTCTCGCGAAGGCGTACACGTGACTCGGAAAATCTCGTGATCGCTTTTGAAGGTTCGAGGGAGTAATTGTGTTTGTTCTGTACTGTTGACGTTCAATCTTTATTAACCGGACCGCACAAAATCGAGTTACGAAGGGCAAGAGGAAGTTGATGGAGAAACAACATTCGCTTCGGCTAGTAGAACGTTAAAAGAGGTGCGAAAAGAAAAATCGACGCCCCTCGAATGGCTTTTAGTTGGCCAAATTGCACTTAATTGTAGCACGAAGGAGATTTCTCTTCTAGTACGAGATCAGTATTATTAAGAATCTATTGTAGATATAGATGTTTAGATGTGATATATATGTACATAAATTTTTGGATATGTATCTTTCTATATATTTAGATAATTAATATTTGTTAATAAATATAATTTATTTATTGATACATTCTAATCAATAAATACATATATCTTATAATATTATTATATTTTTATTATTATTATTTTTATATTTTTATTTTATATATTATTATTTTATTATTATTATTATATTATAATTATTATCATACTTTTAAGTAAATTTATCAAATTAATCTACAGTGTGATACTTTTCTTAATATTATAAACAATGGCTTTTAAACAGAAACTTATTGCATATAATTATATAATCGTTCTTTTGAAATCATTTGCATCTAAATCAAAATGAAATACCGTTATATTTCTATAAATAAAAATATTTTATCCTATAATAGGATTTGTATCTAATTTTCATTGTATCTTCAGTAATGCCAAATGAGATAAGCCATTTAGTGGCAGAAGGAGCGTCTCTCAAAGTCAGATGGTACATGCAAAGTGAGTGACGGGGATCGGGCTGAGGGGTAATGATATGCTTTCCAGCGAAATGGTCTTCCGAGGAGAAACAGAGCGCTATCTCTCTTGCTCTTTTTATTTAAGTATTTATTTAACGGCACAGAGAGAGAGAGAGAGAGAGAGAGAGAGAGAGAGAGAGAGAGAGAGAGAGAGACAGAGAGAGAGGACGAGAGAGAAGAGAGACAAGAAGAACGCGAAGGGAAAAATAAGAAGAGGTCGCGAAGGAACGGGACGAAAGTGGGTGGCGTTGTCGCCCGACACGAAAGTCCTTCCGGTCGAGACGTTGCACGAGCACCGAAGTGCTCTCAGGGGCGTACTGCGGACTCCTGCCGGACACAAAAGGGCCATACTGGGGTTCGTCTAACAGCCACATACACAATACGCGCAACCAGCCTCGTTCGAGACGCGCGAGCTACCTTATGTTACATATACAAGGTGTTCCGGAATTACCGTAAACGCAGGTGTCTCGGGCGAAGCTGGGAAGATAAATGGCAGTCGTTTCAATGTTATGTTATCGCTATAAAGTCGCTATGCAAATGAGCGACGAAGCATTTTCTCTTCTCAATCAAGTTCAATGGATCTTAAAAGCGTGACTTTAATTTGACACTCAAATGCTCCGATTTTTGACATCTCGAAGAAAGGAACAAGCGACGACGGCTTTTCGTGAAATCTTCGCGAGAAAGAAATCAATTCTCGGCAAGAATCTGTATAGTAAAAATGTTGTCTGTTGGATGAAAGGACACATTGTATATTTCATCCGCAATAGAGGTGCGCGCATGTGTTCCCGGCTGACTATCGAAGGGTTTCCCTACTTCGAGTAGCTGAAAGCATAATGTCGTGCTCCTAAAGCGCATTACTCTGATAAGAATAAGATGGTGATTCTCCGTGTTCCTCGGCGCACTCGCGTTAACATTTATGAATAGCAACGACGCAATCCAGGCAATTCCAAGGCGATTATTCCTAGAGGAGCATTCTTACTAGATAGAGATGCCATGTTGAAACGGCACGTTTACAGCGTCTCTGTATAACTTATACGTAAAGATAAATATTTTGCGGCGACTTTTTTCTCTTGCGTACACGCAAAAATGTCAATATTGACCAAAGCCTCTGTATACTTTGAGCCGAAACAATAAGATATGGCAAGCTATAGCGAGCAATCGGGCGTCTTAAAATTAGATCCGAGGGTAACGTGGTGAAGCATATATGCGTAATATTCCGTCGTTATTTTTCATAGCGAAAGAAGGAAAAAGAGATTGCGGGCAATGATGCGTAATGGCAAAATATTTTCTAATATTATACAATCCAGCGAAGTCCTAGCGTGTATTCATGTGGATACAGCCGGATTAGTAATAAAATTAAAAATGAGAGCAAAGATACTTGTAATTTTGTGCACGTGCTTTATCACGGTCGTGCGGTCCGTTAAACGCGGAAGAAAGAACTTTAACGTAATTGTACGAGATATTTTTCTTTTATATTTATACATGTCACAAAATTATATTAATTTTTTGAAATGAGATTTTTTGTAAAATCTAGAGGGAATTTGTTCTTTCAGCGGAAATACTCATGTAACGCTTTTGAAATTATCAACGCGTGAATAAATGGGTACAAAATATCTTATTTCTTTATGATTAATTTATTAAACGAACTGAAAGAATTTTACTTTATAATAAAATATTGAAGTTTAGTTATCGGAAACTGGCTAAACTGGTATAATTAAAAAGCTTTGTAAAAGAGATGCGTAGCGATGATAGCTGGCGTCAGTTTGCCGAAGATATCAGTTAAGCGAAAGCCAGGGAGAAAAGCGTGTATCGAGACGACGAGATCGATTGCGTTGAATTTAACGTCATAACTTTCCTTTTACTAGCTTTTAAACATCGTCTAACGATCCTCATATCCTTTAACGTGTGTTAGTGCCATTGCAAGTGTACCTACACATTCTTGCGCAACTTGTTTATGCACCTGAAACTGCAAGGCAACCTCCCTTTTTAACCTCCCTCCGCGCTGTCCCTCTCTTCCCAATCTTCTCTTCCTCGACTCGTAATCCTAACGTTTGATTGCACCCATTACAACTGAAGCACCTAATACGTAACTTTCGAGACCCGTGCGATAGGTCGGCGCACCAGTCGGCTAAAATCGATTTCACCTGTGCTTGCTCTCCTCTCGGCGCTTTTGTCTCACCTTTCTCCCCATCTGTCTCTTTTACCCGCTCTGCCTCCCACGTTCATCATATTCCCCGTAACGCCAGTAAAAAAAAACAAATAAAAATTTGCAGATACTTATTTCCATATATGCGATGCATATTCTAATCTTATCTATAACTTTAATGAAATATCCCATGTAAAATTTTATATAGATATAGCTGTAACATCACATAAACATTGCATAGAAAAGCAAAAGAGAAATTGTTTTTTTCTTTTAAACGCTAAAATTCAAAGAATTATTAATAATCTTGTTTTTTTTTTCTACGTACGTTTTTGGATCCAGAATTATAAAAATTTGGTATTTATATTTACTTATTAATTTCCTATGGCTATTTTATACCATTTATAATGATTATATTTTGCACGTTAATATTTCAGTTATTTACAAAATTTCTCTCAATTTCTCCCGTATTTCGGTCGCGTTAATTTCTCTGTTACACACAAATTCCCTTTTGTCATTATAGTCTCCAGCTTTTTCGTATTCTTGCACGACGACTCTCTTCACCTCGTTTACTCTTGCACGTCCGGTCTTGTTTCTCCACGGCTCGCTGACCAACGAGGATAGGTGAGAAGGATAGGATTCACAGGGTGAATGGAAAGAAGAGGCGAGTTCTGCGGGTCCGGCATTAAACATTCAAAGGGACGACAAAAAGAAGATGCATTTGCATCCCGTGCTGCAACTGTGGAGTCCGGGGGAAAAAAACATAAATAATTCAACAGTTTTTACGGGATCGTCGAGAGGGGTAGTCGTCAGGGATACGCGGGGGGAAAGGGGTGCGAAATTTGCGACAACAGCAATGATTCGAAACGGGATGCCATGGATCAGTCATGACGCGCCAAACGGCCGAATAAACGGCCGAAAAATGATGCCGCGTCCCGCCGTTGAAACTTCGTAAAGCCGATAACGTTTTTCGATGTAGGACAGATTTTTGTGACGGCGGAATATCACTAAAAATTGTTTGTGGAATAACTCAACTCCCAATAGATGTGTGTCCATGTTGCTGCGTTGCGATTTTCACATAAAATCTTGCGTCGACGTTTTGATGTTTGTACTATGATATAATCGTCACGATGCTTGTATATTTTCTATCTAGTGATAAAAAATCGCGTTTAATCGTCTGATTGCACAATTAATTTCTCTTTTCAGTTTTTCTCGGTGGTCTCTATACGCGCAGTTTGAAAGTTTATTTTTTTCCGTCAAATAATCTCGCGCGCGAATACCATTTCTGGATTTAATTTCGTGAAAAGCGTTAGCGAAAAATCGCACGAAATTTCGTTCGATGGACTTACCGACAGAATCGTACGCGATCGTAGCGATATACTTATTCTCGCCGTCATTTGCCTAAGGAAAATCGAAACCATCATTCGGAATCGACGACGAGCACGACTACCCGCAATGTCGTTGCCAGGAATATCGATCCCGCCGGATAGCTTACAGGTGAACTCTTAGCCGGGCAAATCAGCCTTTTCGCGAGCAAATCGCTGATACGTACGTACGAATCCAGTTTCGGTCCCAGTGCGCACATAAAAACTGCCGCGAGTCATCGGATGGAATTATTTGGTTGCGCGGGAATCAAATATTCGCTGCCCCGCGACCATACAAATATTTTTACAGGACACGCTTTATTTATTTATTTTTTCATCGAGATTCTACAAAACGCAATTTCGTTCTCAATTATCTATGCTTGCATACGGACTAGATTGTCGCCACTGAATGTACTCTATTAAAACATCGGAGAATGGTTTTTAAAGATTTATAAGAACCATTTTTTATGGAGATTTCCAGAAAGATACAGCAGAAAATCTTTAAATATTAAATTTAAATTAATCTTTTCTCTCTCTTCGATATTGTTAATAACAGTATTATTATTTATATAGTGTAATATTATTGTTATATTAGTATATCGCAGAGATTGTAAGACTAATTTATATCCGCTGGGAATTTCAAAGAGAATTTACTATAACATAATAAACTTAATGTGTATATTGATTATCAAGACGCTTAAAGTTGAAAGCTCGAAAGTTGCAACGCCGAAACTTTTGCCGCGGAAAAATTCATTCCGAATTCATCAAAGCACGCCTATGACTTCTGTGAAATTGCGGTAGGTACTCTCTCTCTCTCTCTCTTTCTCTCTCTCTGTGTATACAAGGAAATTGCAGTGAGTAAAGTTAAGCAGCCCTAGATAATTTAATTTGTTTCTTTCAAATATTTCTCGATACTTTCTCCGTCTCCTTTTCTCCTCCTTCTTCTTCTCTTCGTTCTTCGTAAAAGCGTCGAAGTATCTCTCAAGCAGAAAACTCGTTAACCGCGACTTGATATTAATCTTGTTACATACTTTCTTATAATAACCGGTCAAGTCCAAGCTATTTAATTATGTAAGGATTTACGCGCGAGGTTGATCGAAGAGCGCAATTTTTTCGCGGAGGACGCGGCGTGGAAATCGCGAGATCTTTTCTCGCACGTGAATCGGCGGGAAAGCGCGATCGAAATGTCTATTGTAGATCGAAAATTTCCCGAGCATAAAGTCCTCGCGCGACAATATCGTTTTGGGTATAACGTGTGGTTTTCCGTTGTAAAACTCGCTATCTCCATTTGACATCTATCTATAGTGACATTCGGTAACAGCATTGGAGATAGTGAGTTTTTGAAAAATAACGAGTTTGAGATATGTATATATGTATATTTTGCGCGACGACATTTTCTCCATTTATTCAGTTGCCGATATCATTCTTTATTTGCAATTTTAATGACAGATGGTTGCCAGGTATAACGAGTCTCACGAGCCTCTCATTTTTTATTTATAGAGCTATCGTTTTCTATAGATCCACCATACGCGAGAAACGTTCGTGGCACAGATATTTTTTATAATATATGTATTTTACTTAACATTATCCCTGGCTTGAAATCTTAATGGTCAAACGATCGTTACATTTAACGATTCCAACCAATCGGGAATAATATCCCATATATAGTCTTACATATAGAGTTGCTCTATAATCATGGGCTCTCTGCCATCGAATGGCCGTGCATACCGAGATGGAATTATTAGTCGGCGGGATATGCCGTGTGCAATTTCGGAATATCTTCCGGTAGCGTCCGAATGGGCGGACGACGAAGTCGGGAATCACGGGAAGGCAAGTCGAGTCCCGGGTATTATCGGGGAAAGTTTTAACAGCGCTTCATTAAGCAAAATAGTTTCATACGGCGATCGAGCGCGCGTCGGTATTTCGGATAGTTTGAATACGGGGGAATATATAGAACGAAATGGTGAGACCGAAGAGAGAAAGAGAAGGAGAAAGAGAGAGAGAGAGAGAGCACGGACTCGCGTTTACTAATCCGGCAGCTCCCAGCCTCGAATTGTTTCCGGCCGTAGCTAGGCTTTTGCCCGCGACAATAATCGCCGCCATTCGATGCGAAACGCCAGAGGAAACGTTCCTCGCGCGACAGCAACTGCAGAGGGCAAAAAGCGAGAGGTGGATTAATTCCGCTCTCTCCCTGGATATTACGTTGTCGCTACTGGCGAATCAAATGCGAACGCGACTATTCGCGGTTACGAAAACCGAGTTTTATCCAAGTGACGCAGAAGAGAGAGAGAGAGAGAGGGAGAGTACGCAGTTTTCATAGATTTTAAACATTCTTGTTAAAAAAGAAATTTTAGGAAATTATCGTATGCGTAACGATAAGAAAAAATACGGAAAAGATACAAGTACTGAAAGTACAATAGATACGTTGCCTCAATTATATCATAATTTTTTATTAAAGCCTTAATTGCCTTAATTGTGACAAATAACACGAACCAAGTGACACATTCTGTCGGATTCTGAATTACTGAAGAAAGATGGGCATAAATAGGGTGCTGGAGAGATTTGTAGCATCGGGGTTTTTTTTTTTTTTTTTTGGAAGCATGTCCAGTGTCTAGCATATTTTATTTCTGTCACGCCCAGCGTTGGCGGGCCACGAATGCTTGACAAATGAACATCCGACATGATAGAGATAAAATATTAGGGATATGTTTCTCCAGCTAATATCTGTCTCTTTTCTTCGAGCGAAGAAGCTTTATAGTCCGATGCATTTTTATAACGTTGGGCACGCGACACGCAATCACCATTCTTTTAGAAAGTTACGTTAATTTTAAGTGCAAGGCGCCGCCGTGCGACCGGGAACATTTAACGACCGGCAATCAGGATTCCCAGAGAAGGACGCCATCATCGCTTCTCGCCCGCTCTGCGCCTCCAGTCGCCTATTTTTCCAACGGGCTTCTCCTCTCGCTCGTCGCTCTTTATAATTCTTCGCGAAACATTTTTTTTTCCCACTCTTTTCGTCCCCCTCAACAGTTCGCTGCCCGCCCCCCTCATTCTCGACGCCCATCCCGTCGTCGTTTGCATAAAGTGAGCTATCCGCGCTTTTAATATACGCAAATGAAGTTACACGCCGGAACTAATCATATTTGCATGCGGAACAGCAATCTTCTTTGAGCCCTTGTCATACTTATTACTCCAGTTTAGTCGCTAGAGAAAATTTTATGACGAACAGCATTGGCTTATGGCGCGAGAACCATCAGCGATTGATCGCCGGAAGGAGACGCTGTTTCCTCTCAGCTGATCCGATGCGTTCAGCGTTTAAATCTTTTCGTTTCCGCATGTCAAATTGCTTGCTCGAAATTATCGATAAATGATAACGGCGATTATAACATATATTTTATTTGTTTTAATGCAAACTAGTCTAAAAGGTTTCCCCAAAATTTATTTTAGTATCTAAAACAAGATCGAATAAATGACAATTTGTGAGCGTCATACATTACAGTACAAGTATAAATTGTGTCTCTAAACTTATCGTATCTTATATCAACTATAAATTTCTCATTCTCGTAAATCTCATAGAGAGAATTCTCAGTAAATCAGCGTCCGCGGACAATTAGAACTTTACTCGATTAAAGTTATGTCGTTTCATTTATTAAGGATTAACGAAATCAACCGTCTCGGATGTGATATGACATAATGTAAGGCAAACGTCATCTCGCAGTCGCGAAACGTAGGTTTGCGAAACACCCCTCGAAGAAGTCCGCAACTACGGGAGACAGGTGACATGGTATTCTTGTCGGTATATCCGGTGGAAACTTCCGGAAGCGCGACGTTTGTCGTTCCTCCGCAATCGCGTTTAATTAATTATCGATCGATCCGCCGTAGGCGTTCAATCGTGAATACGCCCCGTCGACTGACAATGAGAAGGGAGTCGGGCCGGACTATATACTGATTGTAATCGAAAGAGACGTGGCTCAATAATGTGATTTATCGATCCAGCGTCGATTTGACAGCGCTGTATACTAGTCTATTCAACAAATTAAAATCGGAATTCTATTAACTGTAGATTTTAAATTCGATGATCTAAAGATCCAGAGGAATAATAAAGACCATCCTGAGGAATGTAGTTGATTTTTAAAATATAACAACAGCGATTGGATTTATGTCAATCGTGTTTAGTACAGAGAATGGCATCAATTTAATAAAAAATTCAATAAAAAATTTATATAAATTTATATATGTATATATCTTTCTCTCTATTTCTTTCTGTCTGAAATTATGAAAAGTAGAATGTGTTATTTGAAAAATAAAGCAGAGAGGTTTATGGGATTATAATGGAAGCATTAGCATAGATGCAATTTACTTGAACGAAGTCATCTGAAACACGCATAATAATGTAATAAAAGTTGCGTGACTCCCTTACACGACCGCGTGTACGCGATTGGCATGTTATTATTTTAGCATTAATATTAAATGTCCTCGAGGAAATATCGGAGATACAGGAGCAATGTGAACATAGAATTTACTACGAGAAATGGGAGCGTGCGCGATTTCTCGGAACGAGGGAAGAAAAGATGAAATCGCAACGGGAGAAGTAGATCGCGCTTAATCCTTATACGATAAAGAAATTGTTTGCCTTGCAACGCTGCCATCGTCTATTCATTGTGTTTAAGCAACTTCAATTTTCCGGGAACTCCGCGACCGATGTATTCGACGGGCGCATTATCATTGACTGCGATGCAGCCGCATTTCGGTCACGCACGATCGGGTATTATCGTCATCATTGGCTATAGCGGCCATTCGTGAGCTACCGAGCATGCGGAGGGTAATCGCAGTCTGGAGAAGCGCTTACAGAATATTGCTGCCCTGAATGCCGTATCAAGAGAGAGAGATACACGTATCGATAACAAACCATGTATAGATATGCCTGCGTAATCCACTGATCCGCTATTGTAAAAGATCAAGAAGTGAATTGAACCTTCGAATACTAATTAAAATTTTTTCCCTTGCCTTTATAGTTTCAGTATTATTTTCTATGCTAGGAAAGTTATAAATTAATTAAAATTGAGCGTTTTATCAATACATTAAATTAGTAATTATCGCATTAAGATGAGATAATCTTGTTTTAAACCGCTTATTATAAATCTAGAAAAAATATAATGATAAAGAAAGCTCTTCTTATTAATGTACTAACTTAATAAATTTTAAATATTAAGACTATTAAAACTATCTATTTACTAACCGCACTAACAATCTTCTTCTTTTCTCTCTTTGCTTCCAGGCTTCGTAGCTCACCTGCTAATCCCGCGAAGAATCCGCTACTAACACAAAAATGCATCTCTGATTAAATCGCGCTACAAACTTCGACCGTCGACTGATCGTTGCCAGCGTCATCGTTCACCGATCGTAGCGCGATCGTTCCGGAACGATCATGCGAATCCTCGAAAATGCGCAGGACCAGCAGCAACGGCCTCAAGCTCGACCTGACGGAGAACACGCCAGGTAGCTCGTTGTCGCGGCTGCCGAATCTGGTCGAGCATGCGGAGACCTGCCAGGCGTTGTCCGCCGGAACTGGTGAGAATTTGAGCAGCAAGTTGCCTAACGTGGTTGAGGGCTCGATGGACTATGGTAGCGAGCGTAGGTCCTCCCGTTACCTGGAGTACCAAGAGATCAAGTCCTATCAGGATCCCCAATCGTCCGCCTCGGCAGCGCCGGCCTACCACGAGGGTGCCTACCACGATCAGTCGAGGGGATACCGGAATTACGATCGAAAGGTGGGCGTCGGCTTTGATCGGGAGAACCTCGAAAGGTTCGATAACAGGATCTATCCAGAGGACGCGCTGAGATACGCCGATTGTCGCGCGGATCAGCGAACTTATCAGGAGTCGGACCTGGATGCGCCTTACGATCATAACGACGCGCAGAAGCTCAGCAGAGCTTATCCGGAGCTGTCGGACTCGAGCAGACGATACTCGCGGGATCTGACCGACTACGAGTACGCGTCGCGTTATGCCGAGGAGACACTAAAGCTGGAGCCAAAGAAGGATCATCACCATCATCATCCGGGCAAGATCTATGAGCCGGCCGCCTCCAAGGGTTATGAGTCAGGCGTGAAGACTCACGATTCTGCTTACGATCTCGCCTGCTCCGGACAGCAAGAACCACCAGCCAGACAGTATGAGAGCAAGTATCACTCGGTCAGCAAGATGTACGGCACTTTGCCCAGGTATGAGAGTAGCAAGTCCTACGAGCCGACGTACGAGCCCAGGTCTACCTACGAGCCCAAGTACGACGAGCAGACGTACGAGGGTGGCAGCAAGGGCGGTTACGAGCCCAAGTACGGGTTAACGAGCTCCAAGAGCTACGAGAGATCCAAGTATGAGAGCACGACATCGTCCAGGTTCCAGGACAAGTCTTACGATCAGACCCTGAAGATCGGCGAGCTGGGCTCGTCCTCGTCCGGTGCGTACGCCAGGAAGCATCAGGATCAGGAAGAGACCGGCGCGGAAAAGATGAATGGATACAGGAAGAGTAATTTCGAGGCCTACGGGGTCTACTCGGATCCTGAGGACGATCACGGCTTCTTGGCGGATAAAAAAGCGCCTCAATACACTTACAAAGGCGTCGTGGTAAATGTTAGCGGTGAGTCTGCCGTGGTCGATCAGAAACGTCTGGCCAGCAAGGATGGCAGGCAAACCGAAGTAATCAGAAGTCCTTGGTGCAGGCCGACCATACTGCTGCTCCTGCTGGTGCTCCTGGTCGTCATCTTTGTCTTCGTCGCTGGGATATTATTATATTTCAATTGTGAGTTTGCATCGTTACTTCATATAATGAATTTCTGCGTTTTAGAAAAGTTTTAGGTTTTATCTCTCACACTTGATTTTTGCAAAACTAAAAGCTTTTTCAGCTTTTTATTTTGAAAAATAATTCATGAACATTTTTCACGGAAATGTATTCTAGCTTAAAAATGTTTTCTATAGTTCTTTTTTACAACAGTAATTTTTTATAAGTTTATTTTTACATTCTGAATGTTGCATGCAAAAAATTTATCGAGATTTCTGTGCTAACGTAAATTCAAAAGTAGTTATTCTCTTTAAGTATCTAATTTTATATTATAGACAATTTATAGAACTTGTGCATTTCTATCTTAATGTACTGCGGAAAAAATATATAAAATATATAACGGATTTATTTGTAAACCCGCTGCATTAATTCTTTTAATTTAAATATCATTATTTTAAATAAATATTAATAGCAGTAAATTTTCTCGACCGATCTATAATGTCGAACGGATACAGTCGTGTTCGTCAATTAAAGTTAATTCCCTGACAAGAACTAATTAAAGATAATGGCGCTCGAAACGAACCGTGATGAGACGCGAACGTTGAACATCTAAGACGAAGAGTCACTGCTAATAAACGTCTTGCGTTATTTCTTTCTTTGTTCGCTGCCTGCTAATAAGACGTGCCATTCGTCCTTATATAGGACGCCCTAGATACCGTGCTTTTCTTTCCAACTACAACTGGATAAACACGTAAACGATTTTTTCTCTTCAAGAATTAATTGAAAGAATTCTATATATATATGTGTATATCTGTCACCACACATTTCTTCTAAATATCCTAACTCTTTATTCAAGTTTACTCACAATTAAAAAATTATATGTCGTTTTCTCGAATTTTATTTCTTCAAAGCTTTTTTACATCTTGCATTGTACAATGATTCCAATTCATTTCAATCACATTTCCCCATTTAATTTCTTTTGGCTTTCAATTAATTATCGAAAGAAAGTTCGCAATTGAAAGTACTATCCCATCCACCTTCGCGAAAGATTGATTTATTTCTTTCGGGGCAACCTATATTGCACTCTGCGCATTTTATTGTGACGTTACGGCGCTCGTGAGCCGACTCGCTGATAACGGCGGGCGTTTTAGTTAATGAGCATCCGATACCAATTATTTACGGGCGTCCGCGCGTTTGCCATAGTAATAGCATAGTAATGCAAGTATAGACGACGACTATAACGACACCGCCGACGACGACGACGGTGACGGTGACACGTGCCGACGATACGTTAAGCCAGAACGGTTACTGTCTCTGCGGCAGTTTTATGTGTCGAATTTGACATGCCGAGCACGTAGGAACTTGCCACTAGCGAAACTGTTCAGTCGGAATTACAATGCGACCGGTGGATGGAAGGCGGAGCAGTGAGTTTAAGGAAAATAGGTGGAAAAGAATGACGGACCCAGTGCCGGACGGGCCAATCTGTTTTCGCTTCATGCACGATCGTGTTTGTTGAGGACGAATGGCAACAGGAAGCAACACAAAATCATCTTACCGGGAAGGCTAGCAATCTTGTCTGATCTAATATAAAGGAAAAGTGGAGTCTCACAGATTCGTCCTATAAGTTCTGATGTTTGTAATAATAACAGTTCAACCGGTGAATATTGGTGACTTTAAAAATCTTAATAAAAACGAATTCTGTTAGATATTAATCTACTCATACCGCCAGGAAGATTCCAATAATTAAGTAATAATGCATTTTTGCGCTAGATAAAGAAAAATATAAATTCAAATATATTCTATTCAGTTTATCGTATATAACGCGAGACTAATTGTAGAGAGACTAATCGAATAATTTCTTGATTTGCGCGCGGGAGATTAATTTCAAAAGGCGCTAATGGATCTTGTTAAATAATTTTCAAAGAAAAATGTATAAAACGCAACGAGCGCGCGGATGTTAGCGTAACATCGAACAACAGACATTTTTAGGTGGGAACGTCCGCGAAGTGAAACAAAAATAGGATATCCCGCGCTGTATGAAATATTGCGATAAATATCGCCGTGAAAACGTGTGCAAAAGTACTTTTCTGCTTACGCGGTTATAAACACGGTTAAGCCCTATATCAAAACCTTTCCTCACAGATAAGCTTGTTACAGAATAACATATGAAATCTCTGCTGTGACAGTCGACTGTCTCGTAGTTTGCATAGATGTTTTATTTCCAATTATTCTAGTGAGTTATAAACTTCAGTGAGTCATAAAGCGAATATTTGATAAGTTAAAATTACATAAAGAGAAAGAGAGAATAATATATGTATATCCACCTTTGGTGATGTAAAACGCGAAAAAATAAGTCAATAATGAAATAATTATGCATTTACATATTACATTTGATTTATATGAAGAAAATGCTAGTAACAGAAAAAAAAATTTTTTTTCTCGTATGATATATAAGTCATTGGTTGATATTTGATGAAAAAAATATAAGCCTATTAAAAAAGTTTAAATGTATTGAACGTGAGAAAATTGCATGCTATCCTTGTTAATAAACTTCGAAATAACTTCATTGTAAAGATTTATCCGCTCGCTTTCTTCACAATCCGCGTATCACGAGTTAAATACATATATAAGACAAGATCCACTCCATCCTTTAACGACATTTCTAAAGAAGCATATTTTTCTTTTCCATTCGCGATTGAAATTTATTTTCTTTCTCATGCGTATGTTTATTTAAAAAAAAAAAAAAAGAGAAACGAAGGAAAAACCACTGCACAGCAAGATGGAAGCGAGGGTAAATAATTTAGTTACATAAAATTCATTTCCACAATAGTGGATCTATCAAAACAAATAATAATTTTTTTCCTTAAAAATTTGATTAAATTTTATATTTTTTTATATGTTTTATTAAATAATTATAATACAATTTTCTCTAAGTTATATCATGGATAAAATTAAAAACAACAATATTTTTTTTATATGAATAATAATATATATAATTTCTTTTTTATGTAAAATGCCACGTACAAATTTTAAAAATTCAGGTCTCATTTTTCGAGAGCTTATGTAATGTTTGTATAGATTCCACGTTTGAAAGTTTTCTCCGTGGATCACACTGATAATCTCTTCTACCTCTTTGAACATTTTTCTATATTCGCCGCTGCTTTCTCGTGGCGTTTATGACATACCGTAACGTGTTTAGAAGCTTCCATCGCGCCTGCGAAGAATATAAACCGTCTCATTGCGATCTAGCGGATTCAGTTGTCTGGGAAAAACGGGCATGGTTTTCGTGCACGCTCCGATCGTATTTACAATCGTGCCGGAGAGCGCGGCCCGACCATATTTACAATCGAGCGGAAAAGCAGTCCGTGCATTATTACCGAGAAAGTAAAACTAAACTGCCGTCTCTCGCCGCACTCTGTTCCGGGCATGATATTCGATATATATATACTCTATTTTTGCTCGGTTTATGGAATGTTGCCTCTCTTGTATTTTACGTTAGTAGACTTTTACGGTCGTGGCGTCTTTTCGTTCTCCGTGCTTTTCCAGGGATCCATTAGCCAATTTTGAAGCGATCTCTTTAACGGATAATATTTTAAAAAATTTTTAATATTTTATATCGCATCGTATCTTATTATTATTTAATAGTTTATCTTGCATTATATATCTTGTTATTATTTCTAATATTTTAGATAATATATATGAGATGGCGTATATAAGATGAGGCAATGAAAAATTTGTTAAATATACACGCTTAAATTTGATGAGTAGTTGACAAGCGTGATAAAGCTGACTCAAGTGAGGTGAGTATGAACGAATTCTCTTTTGCAAATCATCGTGACTCGCCGTCGCGCAAGTCACTTTTTCCTGCCGATGTCTGCTTTCCTGAGCGACAGCGACAGTTTAGGATCGACGTTTCACCTGCGATGGCACGACAATAGCCTCGGCCGGTGCTCGGATCGAAGAATTGTCGGGATGCACGGTTGCATAGAGGACGTCCGTTCACCGCTCAAATACCGCTATTCGAAAATTCCTGCCATCAAATTCTTTGGACGGTTTGAAGTCGCGCTTTCCGTTATTTGATGAAAAATTCAACAGACGATACATGACGTGTCGCAACATTTTTGTATCGAGCATTGAAATGAGATCTAAAGACAATTAAACTTGAAAAGCGTTCACATTGGAGTCGCGGAATAATTTTGAAACTTTATATCTAAAGTTAATATTCTCTCTGTGATTAAATGTCAAATTTAATTAGAGTTGCACGAGATATCAAGACTAGTCTTGATATTGTCTTGTCTTATTATCTTGAAATTCAAGACAAGATTTTTAATTAGTTATCAAGAAAATATCAAGACTAACTTTGTCAATTATTGGTCTTGTCAAGATTATTGATTTAAAAAAAATCTAAAATATGTATATTTATGTGTGTGTATAAATTAAATGAGAAGAAATTACTATATTATACAAACTTAAAAAATTTTATTTAATAAATAAAAACATTTATATTAACAAATTTAGAAATAATTAATACAATAAACAAAATAATCGATATAAAATGTTCAACAATTATTTAACTACACAAAATTTTGCATACAGCATATATACGCGGTTCTTTGATTGTGTGCGTGTGAACCGCGTCTGCATTTTGACATCACTGTCTTGAGTCTTGTGCAACCCTAAATTTAATTCTCGTCGCTTAAAAATTCATCGGAAAAGTAACGTGAAAAAATCTATAGATACTATTATTACATATATATAAGATATCTAATAATAATAAGATATTTTTATACGGGGGCCGAAGATACACCCGGTAGCGAGCCGAAACATTCTGTACAGAGTCCAAGTCAATTCCCTTTCTCGGTGTATTCCGAACGACTGCGTTTGGCAGCGGTCGACCGAGGCGTTCGAGCGATTCGGTTTATTTTCGGGTCAAGTTTTCACCCGGCCGCTTCGCAATCAGCCGCCGCATTGTCCCGCGGACAATACATTCACCGCGACGGAATCCCGGCGCGCGTAGGAATCCCGGATGCTATCGTCCTCTCGCGCTCGGTTTGTCGACCGTCATGTTTTCGCCGGAATTTTCGGAAATTCGATTTGGATGCCCGCGCAGCTGTTCGCCGTTTGTAATGCTCCGTCCGTAACGGCTCCGGTTTCATTGTGCTTCCATTGTGCCGACAATGAACGGCGAACCGTGAGGCAAATGACGCGAAAGAACGTGTAGCGAGACGGAATTAAGTAACTCCGCGAATAGGACGAGTGTCTTTAATTTTTCATCGAACTTACGCCGAGGAGTCTGTGACGGTTTTGTGACGGAACACCCTATACAGTCAGCATGCAATGCACCGGCTTTGGCGCAGAATCAGGCTTCAGTATGTAAGGCACGTGTCCGCATCTGCCTTTATGAGAGCTTTCCGCGATTCCGCCATTTCGTCCTCATTCTGGAGCAAGCTTGCCGCGCGCGGTTGAGGAAGGCGGGTTGTGCTCGGGGTTTCGGGATTAAGGGCGTCGCCGATCATATTAAGGCCGGAGATATCTCGCCCGCTCCTTATCCGCCGTCGTACGATTCCCATATAAACTCAACCCGGGGTTTGTTCCACATAAATTACAGACACTGTCGGCTTCTAGATATACCGGCGCGCGTCTATCGTTGATGTAAATATCGCGAGGTCGTCAACCTGTTCGAGATCCTCCTCGGAATAGGATAAAGCAAGATATTCCGTTAAGATATTTCCCGAATTCGTAGTGTCGGTCGTGATCTTGAGTCGATCTCGAATCAAATCTCTGGATCGTGTGCGAAGGGATTCCAACCATCCTTCGCTTTTTTATCATCTTCTTTTCCCGACTGCGCCCATTTTCCTCAAATTTAAATTGCACGAAACAGAGTCGTGAGAGTTGTAGCATTCGCAAATGTTACTATCTCGGACAAGCAACCGCATAATTCGACGCGGAGGGATAAATCCGGTATCCTTACGAGGGAAATGTGTAACTCGGAGTTAAGCGGCGCGCTCTCGTTTCTTATCGCGTGCGCTTCAGGGCGCGCGAATCAGATAATATTGTAGTACTTGCAACTCACTGCTCAACATTGTTAAACTCGATACATACTACTTCTACGTCTCGGCCGCGCGTATAAACCACCCTCTCCCTCTACCACGTTCTATCTGAGATAATCGCATTACATGACACATTCTGCATGCAACTGCGCACGAATGTTAAGTTTCGAGATTCTACCCCTGCGGTGCAGGGGTATTTGATTGCTACGCGAAAGATAGTCAGATCGCGAATCTGTCGACCTATACCTTCTCACTCACAGCGGACGATGATCCATCGAATGCTTAAACGCTCTCGCGCATCTCCATCAATTTTCGTTCTCGACATTTTTGAATCTTGCGAGAGATAAAGTGACGTCAATTGCCATTGCGATCGCGACGAGATGGCGAAGGGGATGGGAAGAGCGAGGGACAATTGGATCTATTAGTAATAGTTAAATGGCGAGCGGAGTTACTTTGTAGTATCCCAAACAAACCGCTTTTTTCCAACAGGAATTCGACTAAGATTGTTACGTCGATATTTTATATCAATATTTGGCATGCGAGTATAAAGAAAAGAAAGAGAAAAAAGATTACTACTACCGCACGCGGTACGCTTGATATTGGAAAAGAAAGTATCGGTTCCGATATATGTATATACGAAGTTTAATAATAAATTCGTAAATATCAGCAATTTAACGAAAATTCTAGCAATGTTAAAGTGATATAAACAGAGAATATTAAATTTAAAAATACGCCCGAGAGAGAGACTGGGCAATATTAATAATTAACGTATCGTGATAATACATAACGGGTTATCGAAAAAAGATTATCGGTATCCTTTGCGTCGCGATGTATATTTTACCGCGCCTTTTGGAATGACGCTTGTAAAATTGGCGAAATTGCGCGTTGCGGCTGTAAAATTTGTTAGCTTGCGCGTGATAACCGTTGGAAATTACGAGGCGAAACTTGCACCCTTTTAACTGATACAAACCAAATTCACCGGCGAGATAAATTCTCAGGCTGTAAAAGCGCTGCGAGCGAACACAACGGGAGTTCGTATGCCGGAGGATTTACCATTCTGTAAAGAGCCGGCGCGTTTGTTTCATGCGATTTCAAATTACATTATTACGAGAATGAGAGAAAGAAAGAGAGAGAGAGAGAGAGAGAGAGAGAGACGAGGAAATGTCGTCCACGAGAAAACGTAGAGAAATAGAAAGTACAGTACTATACACGTCGTGTTCGTCACGATGAAACATCTTGCTTTGTGTACCGCACTAAATTAAAGGAACTTCTAAGGCATAAATTTTGTATGAGTAATATATGGATTCTGTTAAGGATATATATAATAAATTGGAAATTTTATTTATTACGAATAACTTATTTATTACACGAATTTTCTCTTTCTCTCTCGTAGATAATTTAATATATCAGCAAAATTAACTAAACATAAACTTGAGATTGTAATAAGGAAAAATGCTTTCCATCTCAATCTAGTTTTACTATATAAAGCGAGACGATCGTTAAATTACAAATATACAAACGATTTCCCGAACGATTATCGCTTTCGCGATAACGGTCGACATCGTACCGAGTACTCGGAAGTCCCTGGCGAGAATCCTCGGCTTCACCGGCGATGCGCATTCAAATCTGAACCCGAAAACTTTCACGGGAAAGAAACTAATCGAAGTATCAAGTTGATTTAAGCACGGGGCACTCCGAGCCGAAGAGCTCCGCTTCATGGCAAGTTCGATCTCTTTTCTCTCTCTCGCTCTCTCTCTCTCTCTCTCTCCCTCCTTCCATCGTAAATTCGTCCAATCCTTTTGAGTTCGTCTCGAATTAACTCTCCAACGAGAGATTGTCGAACGAGCAACTTTGCGAGTCACTCCCGGAAATCCGGGCACCGGCACAATGGCGCGCTTCCGCATTTCCGGCGGTTCATTTGGGGAAAGTCTCCTGTTCCTCCCTATCCGTTCTCCTCTTTCGTTCGCGGCGGTTTTCCGAGATTTCCGAGGACGAAGATGAACAGCGCAACGCGCGTCGACCGATGTCGAGGGCCGGGAAGGTCGCGCCAATCGCGAGCGATTGGGATTGTTCGCGAGTTACCGAGAGCTGGAGTCAAGATTAATGTTAACTTCGCCGTCGAGTTAATAAGTCCGGCACCTATAAATCCCACCAGCTCCGCCGTTTCTCCCTCTCTCTCTTTTTTCCCTGTCTCTCTTTCCACGACGTTCCCTTTGTGTGTGTGTCTCTCTCTCTTTCTCTCTTTCTCTCTTTCTATCTATCTTTTCCTCCTTTCATCCATGGTCCTTGCTACCCCGGCGCTCCATTACGGACATTTCCTCTCATCCCACG
Source organism: Formica exsecta (assembly GCF_003651465.1). Lineage (NCBI taxonomy): Eukaryota > Metazoa > Arthropoda > Insecta > Hymenoptera > Formicidae > Formica > Formica exsecta. The sequence goes on along the minus strand of NW_021852868.1, from coordinate 241,113 downwards.
CTTTCACGCCACCCTGAACCTTTCTCAAGCTTCCTGAAACTCGAAAACTTTCGCGGTGAGAAAAAGCTCCACGTATCAGCGGCCCTCGGCAAGAAGCCCCCGTCGTTCCGAGCGTCCTTTCCAGGATCGTTCTCTGCAGGAATCCGCGCGCTTTTTGTCGCGATTACTTACGTCAAATAGTTTTCCTATTATGGTCTTCTCGCGTCGGCATTTACCTGCTGTGTTGTGTTTTATTCGCGTCAAAAGGACTGAAGGGACAAAATAGCTAATGTCACAAAATAGCTAATACGGATTATCTCACTTTTGCAATCTGATTTTGTAATTCAAAGCATTTACTCAAAAGAAAATTATGTAACATTGTAAAGCAGACATAGCATTAAAAAAAATTTATAAATTTATTTACAGTCTCTTCCAATATCATAAATAAATGAATTTATTAAACTTGAGATGAGAATTTTCTATTCTATTGAAAGAGACTCGAAATAAATTTATAAATTTTTTTTTATCACGAAGGAAGCACAATCGTGCGACGTATACATCCCTCGAGAACTACGGATCTGTACATGAATCTTCTACATAAAACAGGGCAAGCTCTTATAAATCAAATGCGCGACAAGGAAAGGGGAAATTTAATTTCATCGCGAGAGGCCGGCCGCGGGCGGAAGCCGCGTGCGGAATAGAGCGATCCGGCACGGTCAGCTTTTACGGTTCCGACGGGCGAAAAGAGCGCGGAAAACGGTCGCTAAGGACGCGGCCGCTCCTTGGGAAAGCCTTGTCGAGAGAGCTGACGTTTAATTTAATAAAACCGTCGCGGCCTTTCTTTGCTTTTCTCTCTCTTTTTCGCGCGAGATTTCACAGAGGAGGGGGAGAGGAAAGGGCAGTTTCCGCGCCATTTCCCGGGAACGAGTCGGTCGTCGACATCCCGGGGCGCTGCCCGTGTAAAATTCCTTCGGAAAAACTGCGCGCACCACCCGGCCGGGGTGCACCTTGTTAAGAACGTCAAACTTACGGTCGAGAGTTCGCCGGAACTTTGTAATTTCCAGCACGCTGATTGACGTTCGACTCTCTCGCGCGTTTTTCACATCTCTTCGGTTGTCGTCGAACGATATGAAGGACTGCTCGATCTTTGCCAAGTGATGCTATCTGTCGGTTCATTCTCAGTGTGCTATGTAGACGTATCGAATGTCAATTAATTGCTTATAATTTCTAGTGAATTACTTCTATTAAAACGTCTTGGTTCAATTGGGGAAGCAGAATCTTTTTTTTTTAGACGCATGCTAATTTTATACAGCTGACATGGATTGTGGTTATTCTTATTAATATACAGTACTGTAAAAATTATTTCCAGGTCGCGAATTTTAAGACAGTATATTAAAAAAAAAGCAGAGATAATAATTTCTCTTTTATTCCCATTTTCTCTCTGTGAAATGTACATGTGACACTAATTTTTAAAAAATATATATCTATTTATTAGATCCATATTTAACTATTTCATAAATGTTTTTTTTTAATTTTTTAAATGCATTGTCAAAAATTTATAAGATACTATCATATTTATAGATAATAAAATTAGTCTTATATTTTTGTATACATGTATTGAATAAGTTTATTTTATCACCTACCAAAGTTGTGTTAATAATCGTCATAAATTAACTAACACTACAGTTAAGTCTGCTATTAATTATTGTTAATATTGTTCGTGCTGAATACATTTCAGCTAGCTGTCCCTGGTCTCCGCCCAGTCACTAATGATTATAATTTTGCAACGAAAATCAGGCGTGGCCGAAAGAATTTATTCTTAATACTGACGTACGATTATGCGACCATTAAGTTTCAGATACCTGCCGCCTGTCCCCGATAGAAGTAGATTGATCACTTGGTCGCGTGACATTAATTCATTATTACAACAGAAATTCACGACCGCTCGCGAATGAAGACGGTGCTATCGAATAACGTCGAAAGAAATTAATGTTGTATAAGCCGGTCTACATTTTTTCTCTCGCGCCGTAAATTACATTCTTACATTAATATTCTGCCTGCAAGTGGTGCAAAAATGTTTTCTACTTAACGCCGGATTCTTACAGCTTGATATATCGTCGCTCGTTTTATCGCTCGATTTTTCTCGTTGTGTAATTATCCGTTAACCCATTTCACGGTGACTTAAATCCCACTTTGCCGTCACCAATCCGGGAACAATGCTGTATTTTTCATCCGATAAACTTGAGAATTTAAGTCATCGATTTTAATGTAAAAATTTTTGTTCTGGCAAAAAATTGTTGCGAATACGTTAACAGATTTATTCCATTTTATCTGCCGTACTGTGTAAAAATTTTGTAAAACAAAGACATGATAATTAATCGATAGATATGAAAAGATTTCTTGAACAGAAAATTATCGAATTAGGAAATTGTCGCAACAATTTTTATTACTATAATTGTTTGTCGAAACGTTGAATTTTATGCAATAACTTCAAATTTTTTCGATCTCATTTGAAATATTCAATATTCAATTTATTTGGTGATATGATTGCGAGTGGACGATTAATTTAAAAGAATTAATGGTTTACCAATAATAATAACAACTTGAAAAACATATGTTATTTATACATTTAAATCTGTTTTACTGTGTTACAAATATTCAATAATTTTGATGAATAATTTGTACATCATTGTTTTTTCTTCTGATTGTAAGATTGGCTCTCAGTCAACTGGCGTTTCAATTATTAAGGGCTAACACGCGGCTAATAACGTCATCGTCAATTATCATCATATCCGACAAGACCAACTGTTGACGGCTTAATGGAATTTCCGAGTAGGCCGCAATCACGGGACCAAATTCGCGTCCTTCGCCCCCCCCCCTTTTACGGCAAGTCTTGCATTATTGCTGTATCATTATTTCGCTAATTTGTTACGAGATTATCCGAACCAAAAAAAAGACATTTTTACATGAAAGAAAAAGAAATTTTTGATTGAAGTTTTGATATTAGAATGAACCAGGGAAAAAAAGATAATCGCATGCATCTAACATTGAAGGGTCACGTAAGGGTTTATTAGCCGCTTTATATACAAGATTGTCTGATAATGGAATTTATTTTCTCGAAACTTTCAAAGGATAAAAGAAAGTTTAAATCCCTTCAAACGGAGGAGTTACTTGACAAAGGAAATAACATGCAAGAAAAATGATAAGAAATACAGCTATTCATTTCATGGTAGGTTATTTCATAATAATTTAATTAACGACCGAATCAAATAAGATTGCAGTTGGAGATAATTTTCACATTTATTTTGAAACACGTTATTTTTACGTACAAGTAGAAATGTATCTTGTATAATCAACGCTTTTGCAATTAATCTGATTTTTACGTACAAGTAGCAATGTATCTTGTATAATCAACGCTTTTACTAATTAATATATAAGAAATTTTCCTTTATATAATATTATGAGATTTAATATTATAATATATCTAATTATTTGTCTTATTATCACGATTGATCCGCTGTAGGCGTATACATATATATATATCCCCATTACTCTTATTTCTCAAGGTAGTTTAGTCACGACTCTCCGCTTCCCCGCCATTCATCAAAAGGTATCGCGTAATCCGGCGTGTAATCCGGCCCCGTGTCGGCAGCACTATCACGTGTCGACCATTGTCGGGCATCGTTTCCGCACTTTGGCCCAGTTTGTTGCGCTTTATATCAGTTAACGCACGCGCCCCCCGCTCCCCGTAACGTTTCGCGCGCGTAGACGTTCTCGCCGAAGACAAAGAATCGACACGTAACGGGGTAAGTATATCGCGCACGTGGGCGCAGTTACGAGAGACGTGTGAGCGCCGAAGGGAAACTTTCTTCATTTTTCGCCCGGGCTCGATCTCGCCCGGGGACGCCCCGGGAAAAGTTTTTCCCTCTGAAATATCGCGGAAATCAATCGCCAGCGCGAGTGGCCGCGATCGCAGTGCTATTTTCCGCACTTTTACCGACACCCCGGGAACGAGGTAATGGGTCAGTTTAGCTGAGTCGCGTCAACTCGTTGCAGCAACGCGGAAATGGCTTTTGATCTTGTCGGGCGAGACGTTTCTCGTTTTAATTTTTCTGCCTTTTTTTCTCGCGTTATATATTTTTTTTTATTGGAATGACGTTTCATCCGTTTTACGAAGCAGACTCGCAATCCTCTCGTCCGCGCGATATCGAGTGCAAACAGTTCGATAGATTCGTGGAACGTACAAATACACGCGATAGATCCTTGGCTGTAGATGCTACCAAAGCCGATCAGCCGAGACTTACCTCTTCATCGATCTCGTATACAGAATATCTGTTGACTCTCAGAGAGATCTTTTCCACGAAATTAATTTCGAATTACACGTATGTCATACGACATTCTTAGTATCCTGTCACAATTTAAGATCTCAAAATTGTATAATAATATAAACTCGCTTTCCCCTCGATATTCTGTAAATGCGCAGTGGTTATATCGACAATATCAAATATCCTCGATGACGATTCTGATCGAGCTGATCAAGGCGGCAACACGCTTATCGGATTGATCAGCCAACCAGATTGATCCAATCGATTGGAGATGCATAGCGGATGTCGATCTATCTATCATCCTCGTAACTGAAATGCAGAAACGTTACTGACACGCGTCTATTGATCGAATCGATTCCACATAGACATGAATGATCTCTCCCGGCCCGGACACAAATTTGCTTTCTCCGCTCAAATTTCTGGGAACTAGTTCTACAAATGTTTGCGATTAAATACCTACAGTCCTACAGCATACACGTTTAGCAATCCTCTGTCAAAAAGAATGTAAAAATTTGATAAATGTTAGGAAAAAGAAAAAAAAATATTAATAAACCAAACACACTAAAGCAAATTTAAATACGAAAATCCACATCGCGATACCCGTAAATGTCATGTGAATAAACGAAAATATTTTTGCCCGTATACGTGAAATGCAATTTACATTTACGTCGCGCGACGCTCTACAATTTTTATGGAGCGGCATGCATTTTACTGGTACGCGCGATATAAAGAGATACTCTTGTTTACGCAAAATAAAGTGCACTTACAAAAAATACGACGTGTCCTTATCACAAAAGTGTTCCTAAAGAGAGAAAAAAAGAGAGAGAGAGAGAGAAAAAGGGAGAAAGATAAACAATTCCCGTGTATTGTTTATCGTCGTATATCGTAGATAAGACGGGCATGTGTGTCTGATACATCTTTTCGTAGCGGCCGCTTATCGATTTTCTCCGGAATATACACACACATGCAAATGCCCTACGAGAAAGGGAACAACTATCGTACAGTATATTGCAATATATGACGCTTAAATGTTTTAATAAGTGCAAGTTTTTTCTCGATTAATAATGCTTAATTAATCTTGATGATACAATCGTATCCCCGTTTTATGGATTCAATTTACTCATCTAACTGCATGTCGCCATTATCAAAATTGTTATATATTCTCATCTTTTTTTTTCCACAAAAAATGGTAAAGCAAGCGGATACAATTTCACGCTTCGTTTCTAGTTTATTAGAGTTCTTATTCCATGTAATATTCTCTCTGGTACGCGTTACAGTAGTGAGACTTCATCTACTCAGATATACAGTGTTCCATGTGCGCGCGTTTCGTTCCCGGATGAGGAAACAGAAGGTCGAGGGTACTTCACCGCCATTTCCGGTGAGAACTCACGACCCTCTCTCGCGCGCGCCTCGCTGTCGAATGCAAAAAGGGCGAATGAAGAATAGCGTCTGCGTGCGCGACGCGTAAAATCCGTCGCGGGAAATAGCCCCGACGTAATACGAGACGTATTATGCTTATGAATCGCGATAAAGTGCGCGTTGTAAGCGCACGAATTACGGGCGCTGCACCCTGCAAAAACCCGTTCGATCGTTCTAAAATTCATGAAGTTATGCGTGCACATCGAGTATTTATGCACGTTTAAATTTAACCGCGTACAACGCTGCTATTTATCGTGAATTTATCGCGCACGTTAAGTACATCGTTTTCGTCGTTTTTGCGTTGTAAATATTTCCTTTTCTGTGTTTCACCTTCTACCCTATAATAGCTGCTCTAATCTAAAGCCAAGTTATCGCTTGAAATTTAAATGCGCGATTAAGAAAGTATGCCTTTTAATGCATATATTTGATAAAAGCACGATTCTTTAATTCGCTCGTGCATGATGCGCGTATTATGTAATATCGTTTTTTTTTTTTTCATAATATATTCTACTGCGTTCAACTATATTCTCTCTCTAGCTCTCTCATCGTTATCCGATTTCACACCGTTTTCCCGAGAACAATGCGCATTTCGTCGAGAGTGCGCATAAAATCGACCTATACAATCTTCCGGACACGATGCGCCTTCCGTTTGTACAAAGTTTCCGAGCGCGCAAATCCGCGTAACTTGGCCATTTAACAGGTTTATTCAACCATGTTTGTTTCCTCTTGTCTCGATGGTTATCCGCTACCGAGTCGATATCCGGCAGGACTTCGGTGTCCCATCGATATATCTATCTTGCACGGAGAAACTCTCGAATGTCATGCGACTGGGAGTACTAAATCCATTAAAATGTAAAAGACGCATGCAAATACGTGATATAAATTAAAAAAATATACATAATATGAGTATAATCATAATTGTAACGATAATATATTTAAGTATTTTGTGGCCCATAGTTAAGTAAATCTTGCTCGAGATAAATAACGGAACATGTAAATGTACCCGGTGTTTATAATTAATATAGAAATGGCGATATGTGTGTAATATTTCATGACAGATAATAAACGCAAAAATATCACGTACCATCAATTATTCAGTAGAATAAAAATTTCAGTTTACGGAATGGGTATCTTAGAGGTTTCATCGGAGAGTCAAGGCTCTTATGCGCCAAGCTCTTATGCTCCAAGCTTTTATGCAAATTGCACGTGACGGTTCTTACATATATATGTATGCGTGCACGCACTCACGTACGGATATTTGCATCTCAAGGGTCTCAATCGCCTTGTGCGTTATCCTATGCGAGCGGCGACATGTGTTTCCCGTGTGCGTCAAACTCTGCGGCGTCGAATCTCGGAAAGGGAGAATATCGGCGAGATATCGACGTATACAAATTCTCATAGAGTCGACCTGCATACATATCGATGGTTTGGCAGCACCGATTCATTCAACCATGTTTGTTTCCTCTTGTCTCGATGGTTATCCGCTACCGAGTCGATATCCGGCAGGACTTCGGTGTCCCATTGATATATCTATCTTGCACGGAGAAACTCTCGAATGTCACGCGACTGGGAGTACTAAATCCATTAAAATGTAAAAGACGCATGCAAATACGTGATATAAATTAAAAAAATATACATAATATGAGTATAATCATAATTGTAACGATAATATATTTAAGTATTTTGTGGCCCATAGTTAAGTAAATCTTGCTCGAGATAAATAACGGAACATGTAAATGTACCCGGTGTTTATAATTAATATAGAAATGGCGATATGTGTGTAATATTTCATGACAGATAATAAACGCAAAAATATCACGTACCATCAATTATTCAGTAGAATAAAAATTTCAGTTTACGGAATGGGTATCTTAGAGGTTTCATCGGAGAGTCAAGGCTCTTATGCGCCAAGCTCTTATGCTCCAAGCTTTTATGCAAATTGCACGTGACGGTTCTTACATATATATGTATGCGTGCACGCACTCACGTACGGATATTTGCATCTCAAGGGTCTCAATCGCCTTGTGCGTTATCCTATGCGAGCGGCGACATGTGTTTCCCGTGTGCGTCAAACTCTGCGGCGTCGAATCTCGGAAAGGGAGAATATCGGCGAGATATCGACGTATACAAATTCTCATAGAGTCGACCTGCATACATATCGATGGTTTGGCAGCACCGATTCCAGCGTGGCTCCAACGGCACATACACACACACATATATATATATAGGAATGTATGCAATCTCTTGAGCGATATCCTGGACGATGCGGTGGACGATGCACTCACTTTCTTCCGAAAGTCCAATTTGGAAATTTATGAGACGCCCGACTCGTGCCCTTAACACATTGCTATTCGCGACGCGCATATCAATACGTTGCATATATAAATTGGTTTGCGAGAGAATATTTCTTTTCTTGTTGTTTGCAATATTCTTCATAGACGGTCCGATGTGTCTCGATTACTTTCTCGCCGATTTATTCTGTTAAAATTTATTAAATTGATTTAAATTTTATTTTAATTTATCTAATATTGCCCTCATGTTATTTGAAATTGCGGAATTTTGTTTAGAGCGACAATAATGAAAGTTGAGAATATTCATATTTCGCTTCGAGAAATTTTTCTCAGTTACCTTCTTCCATTTCGCGACGACATGTAAGCAATACCTCACTGATCTCGCGATGATAAACGTTCACCGTTTGACAGTCTATTTTCCATTTCATCGAAATTCATATGAAAATTTGTAATTGTTTTCGACGTCATATAGAATCGCATGGAACCTCTTTAAAAGGGAGTTTTTTTAAGGGTTCTCTGAAAAGGATAATTAAAAGTTTCACGAAGAGCTTCGGAGCGGATGAAACGCAGCAGGGTATCTGAATTTCCCTGTCATTCGTTTTAATTATGTCGTTCTCTTTTTATCTATTGTATATAAAAAAAAAGATTATTTGATTTAATTTGACAAAATAAAATGTGAAAAATGAAAAGTGATTTAAATGTAATTAAAAAACAGAATAAAATAGAAAAAAATGCAATTTAGACATGTAGCGCCAAACTCTATTTATCTATTTGTCAATACATATATATACATGCATAGGATATATAAACAACGATATTATGCCATATTTCTCCGTCAAACGCTTATATTTTTAAGAAATTGGTATCGCGTTTGTGCTTTCTTTAAACTGCATAGATACTTCGTACATTTATATTTCGTCTCGCGAGACTCGTTACGCGACAAGAGCCACGTTCCGGACGACCAGTAAGAATGGGCACTAATTAAGGTGAACTTTAATTAAATTAAAATTCTTAATTAAGTTGCATCAGTTAAACACAATAAATCTTATCGCGACGTAAGCGCTAATATAAATTACTTAATTCCACGTAGGACGGCAGTCTCTTTCGCAGCTTGTGCGCAATGCTAATTGTGTCATTGTAATTAGTTTGCATTTTAAACGGCTAAGGTAGAAGCTTTCTGCCAGCTTTGTGACAAGAATCGCGTTACGTAAACATTATTTTATAAAATTATTTTACCAGCAATATACACGTATGTATATATGTATATATCATTTTCACCGGCTCACGTTTGAATTGCTTCAGAACGTGCAGAATGCCTTACGACTATCGTATTATTTTTTAATAATAGGTTAGTGAAGTTGCAATTGTGCAAAGAGCAGGGCGTTTAATTATAGATACAACATGTGCAATTAAGAATTTTGATCGATTAAAAAAGTAACGGAACTCTGCCTTTATTTTCGATTAATTACAAGTAGATTTTGTAGAGATTAGAATTATAAAATTGATTTAAACATAACGCGGTAGCTAATGCGGGATGCGTTTTAAATGTTATAATACTAAAATCGCGACATGAAATTTTCATGTCGTAATTACGGTGATGGTACAAAAAAGGGGAAAGCCGCTTTTACTAAGTAATTAACTGCGTGTACATATATATTGTAACTAATCTTACTAATATTAACCCCCTTTTCTTTCTTTTCAGACATGTCCTACAAGCCGCGTCAACCCATTATCGAGGGTAAGTATTTTCTGACATAATATACATGTAGCATTAATGGTACGCCAATCTAAATCGGGGAAAGCCTCTCATCCGTTTGAAACACAGCATATATGGCACTTTGTACAAACGTACGCTACTACGGTAATATTGATTTTCCAAATAGACAGCAAGATCCACGTCAATTTCTCATGGTATTTCTGACAAAATTCATAGCGCTTTTTGTTTAATACCAGTATTAAACACAATTACAATATGTCGCATTTCGAATCACGGAATATCTGCGCAAATTCACCCATTGCTATAAATTATTCGCTTTTTTCCAAAACTAACATATTATTATATTTTATATATAATATATTTAATTTAGAATTCGATTTGTATCGAAAGTAAGGGATGAACACACGCTTTTATTTAATCGATAAAAAGAAAAAGAAATGTGCGCACTTTGTACAAAATTCGCCAATATATTCTCATACTTTTGTACGAAGAGATGGATTTCCTGGTGAAATCGTAGATTTTAGATAGCTTGACACGCGACGTTTAGAGACGTGTTATTTCGAAGAATAACCCGACGGGAATGCGGGTGGTGTCGAGTGATGCCTTTTAAAACGACCGGCGGCACGGCTCAATTACAACATGAAACGCGCATGGTGGCCTTCGCATACCGTGAAATCGCGTTATCGTCGCCAAAACGATCACGATAACACGCGTGTTTCGCGTCCCGCAACGCAATGCAACGCATCACGTCGCGTCACGTAAACGGTTTTCAAAGATATATATTTTTTTTTTGCGCCTCTTAACGACGTTTAATTCATCCCGTTATTCGTGGCGCGAATAATTGTAATCTCGTCATCGTTCGCGAGATTCGATTGTGAGAGAACGGCCATAAATCTCGCGATGAAATATGAGGACAACGAGATTTCAGTAACTGAATACAATGAAAATTTTTGAATATTAGTTTTACTCCGTGCTATATAATACTCTGTATTATATTATCGTATATATACTCTACTAGACTGTAGAATTCGAAAAAATCAACTTGTAAAATATTTTATGATGAGATTTATAACGTTAATTAAAATCTCTCGTGATTATGTATATTTAAATTTTTGAAAAACGGTAATTTCTTTGAAATTTTCTTTGAAATTTAAAAAGAAAGAAAAATGATTAATAAACCTCTAATTATAATTAAAAATAATATAATTGAGTATAAATAATTAGATTTTCATATGGATAGATTTAAACAAATGATTGATCTATAAATTAATATAATAATAATAATAATAGGATGAATGAACATAAGCAAAATTCAGGCGACGAGATATCAAAATAGTCGACTCAGAATTATCCCTAAATTCGCTTCTCTTTCTACCTTTTTTCCTTCCGTAAGCAAACACGCGATTTGTACGCACACGCATATTATTTGCACGATACGCAAACAAGCTTTCGAGTAAACGCATAACATGCTGGAAAATTTTCGATGATGTACGCAGATATTGATACAGTCTATCTGACATTTTCGAGCTCATCTCCTCGTTTTATTTTTTATAGTCACTAGCAAAGTAATCCCGAGCAGTCGCAATCTCTTCTAAGCATCGTTTTTCAAACGCGAAATCGCCCATCAAACTTGGGGATATCCGATCGCGCGCTTCGCGATTATTTACATTCCAATACGTCTGTTCGTCTCTCCCTCTTTAATTTACTCTCCGAGGCCTCTTCTCAATTCAGACTATTCTCATTATCGCGGTTACTCTTGTTACCGAGCCTATTCTCGTTACCGTGTCTGCTCTCGTTAACGTTGGCTACTCTCATTAGCGAGATCCGGCGACGCCGCCTACGCGATACGTCATCTCTTTCGCTATCTCGCGCTCTTTGATCAATTCAGAGTTTCAAATGCTCATATATATCGCGCATAATCAGAATCTTCTGTTACCATATGGAATGTATGTGCAGACACAATAAAAAAGTATCTAATTGATCGTTCAAATCACATTGAATTTTAATTGATTCCTCTTTTAGCGGGCTTCTTAATTTTCCGATTCGTCTCCGTATAATTAATTCTCAAATTAAATTTCAATTATAAAAGCAGCAATTATATGTATAAAATAAAGTTTATCGTTATAAAAGGTCAATTTTCAATCTTTAATTACATTCTTGCAGCTTCATTCATTAGACGGTTATTTTTCAACGTTTTCGACATTTAAAATATTTATTAATATCTTGAAAGAGAAGTTTATTGGAAAACGATTGAAAAAGTATGCTAATAAAACAAGAACAATATTCTTCTGTTTCTGATGGAAATTTGGAAATATATCAGTAGAATCTTATAGTATTATATCCGACACTCGACCTCGATAAAATTGGACAGGTATATGTATACTCTATATTAGCTCTTGTATGTATATTATTCACGTTTTTCTCATATTCGCATAAAGTCATTCATGCACAGACCTCTGCTGATGTCTGTAAGATAGCTCCATATAGCGATATAAAATTCGAAATTGGCTACCTACTACATGATGATTGATTATATAATTTATAATGTGGTACATGTTTGCTACATATACGTTTGTACATGTGTACTCGGTCAATATTAATATCGAAATTGCATCCTGTTGCAGCTTGCATCCTGTTCAATAATCATGTTCATTATTGCATTTACAACTAATAATAAAAATTTAATTAAAATAAAGTCCGTTGGAAATTCGTGGAAAATACATGACTTTATAATAACTAAAAAACAATTTCTTGAAAAATCTTCTTTTCTTTTTTTGAAGTAAGCATTTTAATATGTATGTGTATATAAGTTAATATATTTATATTTAATTATATTCTCAAAGAATCATTTTTAAACAATTTTTCTCTTTGAGGGACGTCCCTACGCGAAACGCTCAGTATATTAGCTCAAGAATTAACACTAAATTAATACCAAATTTTCTCATCATACTCACTCGATAATGATCATTAGAGCAATTAATTTGTTCAAATGTATTTAATAGCTATTTCGCGGACTCTACATATTCGTTAGCATATTGAAAATGCATATACGTACGTGCAACAGACTGCACGTCAGGGGAAATACATTACATATTACATGTAATGCAAAGTTCTGTGCAAACAGACAGCTGCATGTAGTTACGTCTATTACATATAAACTACATAGTTATATGTATATGTACATATATGCATAAATATGATAACGCAGGAATAGCTGATCTTTCTGTTTTTTATGAGTAATTTATTGCATTTTCTAAAAAAATATTTGCAAGTTTATTTACAGAATTGCTGCGTGATTTTTCGATTTCACGAATTATTGTTAACTTGATATTAAAATAAATCTCATTCTCTAGAATTTAGCTTTTGGTAAATTAGTTGGAAATAGTAATATATGATAAAATACATGGTAGAATACGCGTGAATTAAAAAAAAATATAATTATTTTTGAAATATTTTATATCTACCGTGACAAAGAAATACGTTCATCTCTATAATATAGTCTCAAATACATCGCCCGCGTTTGAGAACCACTGTCCTGTAAACCCGGTCTATCGCGGTGGGTCGATGCGATTCGAAACTGAAACCTTCGCGGTCTATAGGGACGGAGGTGAGGACCGTGTTAGCTTTCATTCGCTAAAAGGCCACCGAAACGCCATTGTCCTATCTCTCGAGAATATAACCGGTGAAACGATACGCGACAACTGCGTTTTGGCCACCCTACGATTTGCCGTAGTAACTGAATGACGCCTCTGTGTAAACTCGAGTGGTGACGGACCGACGTTGTACGGCTCGTCGAAGAGTTGCCCCGCCAATCGATTACGTAACGGCCGTGCCCGGGCGAAAAACGGGCTCTACATGCACGTATATATTCTTGAAAGAGCGCAGGTCTTTTAATCGGTCGTGCCGCGTATCGGTTATTGATGGAGTAGTTGTTTATCGTACCTACTTGCGCTTGCAATCTTATTAATTCGTCTCATCGATTTCATCGTAGCTATACTTTTTAGCTGTATATCCTTCTCGCAAAGAGGGATAATTTATCTATTTAGCCATTTAATCGCACAATTTTACGATATTACAAACATGCAAATTAGTGGGCGATACAGCGTTTTGAAATATCTCTTTGTCAGATTACGGATTATTTAATTATATCTCTGACAACCCCCCGTGTATATACTAGACGACTACAACGTAAGACTATAATCTAAAGATTGAGGGTTGCATAAAGAAGTATGCAAAAGGAGGTCGCGAGAATGCGAAAGAACGTAAACGAAACTTGGCCGAAGGTCAATGGCAACAAGAGTTTTTCCGATGCTGCCTTTATTGCCGTTACCGCTTTTAGCATCACGTTGTTTTCCGCGGAAACTTGAAACGCAGTTGGCGCATCTTTTCTCCATCCCGTGTACGCTCTCGGTACGTGCTGTGCTCGTGCAGCAGCCGAGGATCTCTATCAAGTACGCGGCGCTGTCGCACCCATCTTACGAGAGCGGTGTGATAAGGTTACGCTAAGAAATTGGCTCTCGCGTGGAGAGAGGGTGGCAGGAGCGGAGGGCAAACTTTCTCCCGGCGAACCGCGTTTCCCTTTCTCACCCCTTCACCGCCTTATCCTTCCTTCCTTCCGTCTACTAAATCCAACTCGGTCTTACTTCGTCCTGGAACTACTACTTGACGATTTCTTCTTCTTGTTGCACTTCAAGCGCGCCCGGTGTTACTTCGCGAAACGTCGATCAAAGGAAGGAAAAGAGTCGAAGGTTTACACGAAGTCGGGTGAGAAAGAATCTTATACAGTCGTTATCTTGTCACGAGAAAAGTACGGCGCGATACGCACTCTTTTACGCCGTTACCGGGATTATTGCGTCACTGTTTCCGCTCTCTCGTCTTTTTAGATTTCGTTTCTTTTCAAATCTTGTATGTTAGACAAGCAAAAAAAAAAAAAATAAAATTCGTATAAATGATGATCACTATTGATTATCGACGGATAGAAAGAGACTGTAAAATATACTCGTACTAGTGTGAAAATATACGCCGGGTTGAAATTTCCAATAAACTTCTAACATTTGCCAACAGCATAGCCTTGATCAGAATTAATCCATATGCGATGAACAAACTTGTTAAAGCGTCTCAGTTTGCAGGAGTACCATTCCTATGTACTCGATATCGCGTTCGATATGCGCAACAGCCCCGCAATGCGTAATGTAATTACGTAACGTAACGTGCGTAATTATTGCCCGTAATAACACTTCATTCTATTCTATGAATTAATGGAGAGGAGGCAAGTTGTTGCAAGATTAAAATTACCATTATTTTAACGAGACGTCAGACGAGATTTACATGTTATTTATGCATGTAAATCAAGTAAGCTAAAAATAAAATGCGAGATGAAAAAATATTACGCTTCGTTGATTCTTCGATGTCAAGTTAATATTTGATATGCCAAGTTAATACTTAATGTCAAGATTTGACGTCAAGAACTTTGACAGGCTGCAACGAATTATAGCTATACGGAACGAGAAAGTTTCTGAAAGTCGATAATATCTTTATTTATTAACATTTACTTTATGTATATTTTGTTAAATCTTGCAACTCGTTTTAATATGACATAATAATTCATAAAATAATGAGTCACTGATTGTTTATTAATTAAACTTATAAATTCAATAAAAGTTTATGTAAAATTCAAAATCCATATATTAAAGAATTAAATTAATATTGATTAGCGTTAATTTTTTAACTAACTGTGTTCTCTTTCTCTATTATACAATACGACTCTCAATAAATCATGATATTTATTATACAACTTTAATATATTTTTTCTGAGATTATAAATGTTGGATACAATATTATAGAAAAAGAGAGAATATTTAACAATTTTTAATAATAAATAATATTTTTCTATTAATATTGTATTACATTCAAGTGTTTGATTGAAGCTAGTTAATCAAAACTTAATTAATGCAACTAATACGTTTGCTTGGATCGAGTTCTGCTTCACCGATAGTGAGTTCCATGCGCTGGTCAATCTTCTTCTCTTCGGTTTATTCTACGATAAGCGGCAGGTGCGCAGTAACATAAACATTTTATTATATTATTGTGCCACTGTGTGCTCAGGCCAGCGAGCACGAAGCTAATTGACTTTCGCCGATAACAGTTCCCCGCAATAGTTTCCCAATATCGAGAGCTGCAATGGGAACGTTCGCGGGATTCGAAGAGATTTCGTTAATTGATGAATATTTATTTAAAGGATCTCGGTCCGAGTTGCCCTCCTCGTACACGCAATAATAAAGATTTACGATCGTCTATAACAATTATAAAAGATTTAATCATATATAAAAAAAAAATTGTTAATTTTTTCATATGTCTGTATGCATCGACAAATATAATATATAAGCAAGATTATTTTATTACCGCTTTAAATACAAAATACTGGACAAAAATTTAATGATAGATTAGATTCAATTTAAATTGTAAAAGCACAGTGGTGATATTATTATATTATCATTGTTGTGTATATGTATTTCTATAGCAAACTTAAGAATAGACGTCGACTGACATCCTCATCAAATATAATAATTTTATTATTTAAATTCATAACGAGAGAATATATTCAAATAATATATTTATATAGAGATGAATGTTAATACATACATCGAATGATAATATTTTACTAGACGGGTAACCTGAAAATAGTTCCCGTTTTTCCGATATCGGTCTTTCGGTCCATCACTCTTGCAGGCGTGGTAGAAACGCTTTGGTTGCGCAACCCAGATATAAAACTAAAAAGCATCGAGGCAAAGCAAGCTTTCGTCGCCGGTTTTAGCAGCATTACCGGAACGGAGGAATTCTTATAATCCCCACGAATTAAAATGCTAATGAGTTGATGATGAAACATAAGACTCTTTTGTCAAGGCTTATAATAATTTTATTAAATTCTATCTATATTCCGCGTATTATATAGCATATATACAGATTATTTATTTTACAAAGTATCTTCAAATTAAACGAGGAATATTTATTTTTACATTCAAACTTTAATTTATAAAAGTTTTTGAAAATTTCGATTATCGAAATAATTCGAAAATTATTGATTTCGACATTAAAATAAATGATATTCTTCTGGCCAGTTTAATTTCTAGTGCGCGCGAAGATAATTTATGTCAATTTTCTGATAATATTAAAGAAATAAATGCAAGAAAAGTAAGAGAATGGAGAGTATAATTACGATTTTCGATGGAATCGGGCGACGTGTCGTCGAGTGTTTTTGGGTTAAATCCACAATGAAGGGCAATGGCGACTGTCGACTCTCTGAAAGCGCGATAATCGACGACCCGATGTCCCCGGCCCGTTGCATCGGATATCAACCGGCGCGAAAATGTTACGGCATCGGTACGGTAACTAAAAAAGAGGGAGACAGAAACACGCCCATATCCGCGCCTGGAATTCGCGCGCCACCGAAAATCGAGGGCATAAATTAATCAACTGGGCGAACCCTGCAGACCGACAGCCTCGTTTATCGACGTTTCTCCTCGTCCTTTCCTAGCTTTTCGAAAAAATAGATTTTGTAGATGTAGAAGGCTCATACTATTGTAAAATATAAATTGCAGAGTAATTTATTCTGTACGCTTTCTATCTCCCCGTTAAAATTTACTATGTATAAAAGATATATTTTTAATTTATTTTATTTTCTAATCGTGTAATTTTAAACTGATACCACCCATTAATTATTTCATGCACGTCTTTTTTATATTCTTATCAAAAACTGATTTCTATTTTGCTATTTTTTATCCATATCTGAGAAACAAATAATTTAATTTTTTGACTCTGAATATATTTAGTTCTTTTACATCGTATATGTTTCTTATTTATTATTAAGTAAAAGAGATATATTGAGATGCTGTATAAATGAATAGAAACTTTGTAATTTAAATTGTATATTATTTTCCTTTGTGCAGATATAACTTACAATGCGAACATTGAACTCGCGAAGATTTACCCAAGACTTCAAACCACATTTTATCGCGACGGTAATCACGTACAAGACACCATCGACGGTAGCTTTTACCGCGGTCGTTCGTTAAAATCGTCGCGCGTCGAATCCGTCGATAAATCCGAGAGTAACGGTGCGACCTTAAATTAACGGATTAAAGTCGCATTAACTAAATGCGAGATTGACGCGGTTTCACCGGTTTCTCGGTGTGCGTGTATACTTATTCGTGTGTAACGTTCGTTTCTACCGTATATCGTGGTGTACATGTGTATGTGCTTCTGCGAGGACCCCGTAACTTCTGCAGCAGCCGTGCTGTGACTGAGACATGGTTCCCCTGGGATCGCTGGTCGAGATTTACGAATCCCCCAAACCTCCCCCTCCGTATCGCTACCGTCGATTTATACACGTGTGCACTTGGTACACTTCGTACGGCGCCACGCTCTCTCCTTCCGGCTTTGTACAACGAGTCGTTCCTTTGAAAACGAGAGAGGAAGCTTAGCGACCTTTAAACCCACCGTTTAGAAACGCTTTTTCGAAGAAAAAACGGCGACTGAAGTAGAACTGGTCGTCGCGCTGCAAAACGCTGTGCGCTCTATATGATTCTTTAACGCTTTGACTTTTTCATGTACAAATTATTTTTTTTTAACAAGAGAAAATATAAGGATCCGCAAATTAGAGATTAAATGTACTATCAATGGAACATATCAATATGGATCGTTTTAATATTTTCTGGTTGACTTTTTTTCTTTGGGAGAATTTAAATTAAGACATAATTATGGATTACATTTTTTTTAACAATAATAATTGTTTAGACAAATTCTGCGCTTTAAAAATATGAATATAACAAACACTTATTTTTGATTTGATTGCAAATGGAATTTTAATTGAAGATCGTACTATTGAAACAATAAATATTGATAATTCTTTGTAACATTGCTGTACTTTATATATTCCGATAGAATCAATCAAGAAACTGATGATTTACATTTATACAATCTAATTTATCCGAAGATAATTTTCTACAAATTTTTGTTATGTAAGAGCTTTTAAATACACGATAATCTATTAAGAAATCATGTTATTGTTTCAATTCACGTGCGAAAATATAAAGGTACCGGGATAATGTTAAGACTGATACGCGCGCTGAATACATCCCTTGGATTGTCACATTGAACCCCTCTATCGTGCTTATAATACCGGTACTATAGTTCGCATCGACAAGCCTCTTTGTGTCCGCGTGATATCGAGTTCAAACACAACGTGCTTGCGAGCAAAGGGTAATACTATGACAACAAGTATTCGTCTACACATTTCCGTGGCTTCCGGCGGTCTTTAAGAGAAAGAGAGAGAGAGAGAGGGCGAGGGAAAGGGAGAGAGAAGGAGAGAGTTGTAAGTTGTTTATGAAACGGAATTTCCATATAATATTCTATCATGTCGTTGTTCTATATGAACGGCCTCATAAAATTATTATAAAATACGCACGGAACAAGCATTCAAAATTTGACAATCCAATCATTTAAAAATGTTCGCTGAGAAAGAGAGAGAAAGAGAGAGTGATAAATTAATACAAATTTAATTTGCACCTCAATTATCAAGATACTTCGTTAAAAAAAAGAAGACAGTGAGACATAATGAGTCTCCCTTAAATGTTTACCGAGAAAAAATTTTTTATCCAAAAATGACATTCAAATAATTGAAATGTGAAACTTTTTTTATTTTTCCTCATCTCATCTACTTCGCGATATTCTGTGACAAATTGTAATGTTTTGCATTTTATCGAAAATCGGACGGAGAAGATGGTCTGGTTTGCAATAGTGTGTTCCCCGAATCGAGCGGTAATATCGTTGCGAAAGTATTCCTCGACGGGATGTATTCGTATTGTATGCAGTTCTAGGAACGTCCTTAGAAGATGAGCTAGTCTCGGATAACCGATTGCGGCAATAATGCGCGCATTGTGGCTCGTTCTGGTGCATTCCCTTTCGCTGAGCCCTCCACGCTCGTCGAGTCCCAGATACACGGCCGATTGCGACCCAATACCAGGATGAGCGAAATCCTGATACGACCTCATATACCTGCCTATCTGACTGCGCGTTCCAGCAACAATGGTGCATTACGTCCGTTTAATCGATGATAAATCACTGGCCGATATCCGTGACCGATAGCCGCGCCTGTCTTTCGAGGTCAACGCCGGTGGAAATATTTATCGCTCGCGAAATGATTTATTCTATGCACACTCGCGTCAATGATGCGCGTTTTGTTATTAATTTTCGATCTCATAATCCCGATAATCATATAGCCGACAATTTCCCGCATCGACATCGCGCGCGATCTTTTTAAGACCAGTTGTTTTCCATCGCATCACAATAGCATATCTCATCAATTTAATCTCTGACGCTTTTATATACGCATAGTTATCTCTACAGTTTATATACTTCATCAATATGTGTGCGTATACGATCGATTTAATAATTGGTTTCTCGAATTAACAGCTTTGATACAGCGAATGAATATATGACAAACAAACAGCGATATATAACAAATAGACGTCCGAACAAATTTTCGCGTGGAAAAAAGATCGAGCGCTTCTTCGTTAAAAAGTACATTTCCGCGGCAGATCCCAATCTCTCCGGGACACCCTGTGTATACACGCAGTGTTCCAAATAGCCTCCGTCGCCCTCTCCAGAGGCAGACTCTATAAAGACTGATTTACGCGTTGGATTTATGAAGACCGTTCGGTTTTCTGGGCAGTATTTCACCGATGCCGGACCTTTCTTTTTTTAACGCGTGGAATCTTCAATCTTCCCCCTCCCCCCTCTCTTTCTCTTTACATCCCAACGCGAATCGCTGGTACCAACCACTCTGAAAAATCGCGACGATTGATGCATCGTAATAATTGTATCGCATCTCGGCCGCACTAGTTGTTTCATTTGATAATCGCATAATTCAATCGGATTTCGCGGCTAGTAATGTTTACTTGCGAATTGGTACGTGCGTGTATTAATGTATGCGCAATTTTTACATCGATGAGATTCCTCTTTCGCCGATCTGTTGCGTTTTTTTTTTTGACACTCTTATAGTTTTCGTATTTTATTTTTCTGCGTTTCGCAATTTTGCATGCGATAAAAAATATTTTTGTATTTCATCACAAATAATTATAAATGTAGATAGAAATTCAACTAGTGACAAAATAAAGTAATTGTTTTGCGCTTTCTATCTTTTTCGTTTACTGCTGCATTTTCCGGCATTATTTTCCGCATTAACGTCGTAGCTTTTTTTTTATGTCTCTCTAGAAACGTGTTCCAAAACCAATCCATTTCGCTCTCATTCTCCTTCTCCTCTCCGTCCAATCTTCCTTTGTTTCCCTATTTTTTGATCGCGCAGCCCGTAACGACATTTTGCCGATCGATGCATCGCGGCACGATTGTAACAATGCGCCGTTGCGGCCGCACGTACACCGGCCGTTATGTCTGATAATCGCATAATTCAAGCGGGGGTGGATTTGCACAGTGCGCGATAGCCGCTTTCTCATTCGGAAAAAAAGCACTAAAAAGCAAATGCGATTGGATAAAGTGGATAGCGAACTGCAAATTTTCTATTGTTCCGCTAGTGTCGCTTTGCCGAAGCGTTCCGCATCGTATATCGGCGAGTGATTAGCGAAAAACGTCGGCTCAGCAAGTCACCCCGAATTTCAATTCGTGTGAAAATACCTAACGGTCCATTGTTCTCCCCATTGTGTTATTTCCTGCGAGGAAAAAAAGAGGGGAAAACGGTATTAAAACTGCGAGAAATAGTTTTGATTTGTAGTAAAAGGATATAAATGTTTCTCTCTTTCTCTTCTCTCTCTTTCTCTTTTTCTATCAATTTTTCACTTCATTCATGATTGATGCAATAAAATAATATTAATATAATTAATATTATATTATTATTGAGCATTTATTTTATTTTTTAGATTTGATATAAGTCTTAATTGTTTATTGTATAATTATGCGGCGTGTAAAATTAAGTAATGCAGAAACGTCGACGAAGCGACGTTAGTAGTAAGAGTAGACGCTGGTCAGCTTTAAGTGGAACGTATTGAGCGTTAAGTAGTAGTGGAATGCCTTGCGGTAGGGTCAGACCGACCGCATAGTGACCGACCTATTCTCTTTCCACGGTCTCTTACTCTAGGCTATAACTTACTTAGCGTAAATTGTTCTTCAGTGCACTCTACTTTACCGTGCCAGAAGCGACACAAGAAGGGATCAGCTGACGTAATAAACGACAGTCGTCAACTTTCTATCATTTAAAGAATTTTATTTAAAAAATACTTTAGTCTTAAACTTTAGTCTTAGAACAATAAAATAAATGTAAAATTCACTATTTTCAGTGAAACTATTAAAAAATAGTATTTCAACGTAATATATATATTGGCAAACATAAACGACTGTTTAAATAAGGCTCTTACTGTAACCTACCTGTGTTTTTCTCTAAGTTTCTATCGATAAAATTATCTGTACATTATATGTTTACTTGAAAACATAACATTGATAAAATTTCTTATTCACAAAATGAATAATGTATTAATTATAACTAGTAATTTAAAAAAAAGTAGTTGCTATTTTATGTTTTTTATACTATATATTCATCATTTTATTCCGCCAATTTTTCACCGATTCGGAAGATGCCTGCCTTCCGACTTCTGGCGGAAAATAAACTGCAGGAATTACGTTGGTTGGCTCATTTCTGGAGCGATTCTCGCGCACCGCAAAAAGACGAGAATTCGCGGATGGCGGTAGTCGAGGAGGACGGGGAGGGAATGCGATAGGGGCCAGTGACTAGACCGTACTTACGGCCATGTTTCACGAGGATTGGTTAAAATATTTCAAGCCTTTGCATGCGCCTGCCGCCGGGAAAAGCCGGAGAAACACGCCGGCCGGGGTAACATGGAAAGCGAGCACGGAGAGGACGGCTTTTACAGAGCCATAGGATTTAACTTTGCCGCGAGGGGTAGATGTGGCCGGGGGGCGAGTTGAATGTCTGGACACAAGCCTGGTCGTGTAAAAGGGCTGCTGCCGAGGCATTCGGAATGGGGGTTGAAACGAACCCCGAAAGGATCGGACCACCGGTGGCCAGTCTGCGGGGGAAGATGGAGGGGGAGGAGAGGAAGGGGTACGGGCTAGAGTTTAAAAGGGAGTGGATCGCGCGCGCCATTGAACAAAAACAGTGTCGCGACAGAGTGCTCAACTCGGACAAAGGAACACCCGTGGCCAGGGCCGAAGACAAAAGGTTAATCTTCGTTTTTTTGCAGAATTTAGCGCTACTTCTACCCCCATCCTCTCCCCTCCGACCGTAGCTCTGTCTCTTACCGCCCTAGGAGGCTACTCGTGGACGCGAACAACGTTGGATTTATATCGAGTCGGGCGTTAGGTTTGCGCCATTGTAGAACATTGTTTCCTTTTAACGCATTACTTTCGTGTGAGCGGTTAAAGCGGAGATTTATAAATCGCGACTTGCGTTCAAAGGAAGATTTTACAGAAAGATATAATCAGAAATATATTTATCACGTGAGGAAATAAAAATCAAACATTATTTTTTGTGTTCTATGTGCTTTATGATATTTCATTATATTATGAGTGCGGGCGAAAAATCAGTTAATTCAAAGTCTTATTGTTACGATTCTATTTGCTGACGTAAAATGTGTCTTAAGGATGAGAAATATATCATATTGCAAATGGCAGTTGAATATTAATATCATTGTACAATCTATGTTTTAATGACATTTTTTAGAAATTCTCGTAACTTTTTCGTCATTTTAACATCCGTCATATGCTTGCGTTATATGTGTTCCAGAGAAGATGAGTTAAAAGAAGAATCTCAACATCAGTCTCCAAAAAGTTTGTTCCCGTTTTCTTTCTTTTCATATTTTCTCTTTCTCTCTTTAAGGACCAAAAGGTTTTGTATTACCATTCGCGTCATGCACAGTTTGTATTGTTGCTCTAAAATAGCATCTTACTTTGAAATGGATATTTTACGTCGCCATTCTTTATTGAGATAAGAAAATCAATGTTTTGCACATTCGCATTCAAATTTTATTCGTTGCACTAAGAATCATCGCGATATATTCTCGATAAAACTTTGATTTTATTAAACTTTGAAAAGAATTTTATAAACTAAAATAAACATCTTGTACCATTTAATAATTTTTATCAAAAGAAAGAAAAAATAAATTATTTTCTGCAACAATCTAGAGAGTGAAAATTGTCAAGGAGGCGAATTCTTTTAAAGTAGTAATCATCTGTTCATCATTAAAGCGCATAGATAATTTTAATGTACACCGAGATCTAAATATCACCGAAAAAATGTCAGCTTTATGTGAGATAAAAATGTGCAGCTGCAGATGAATTGGAATCTGTCAAAAGGTAGAGAAATAACAGAGAGGTGATATTAAAAAAGTATCGTGGAACGCGCGCCTGTGGAGTAGCGATGTCATGCTCGAGCTTTTCCTTTTATTTCCACGTGTAGGGTCTCTTTTGATCGTAGGCCACAGAGAGACATTTCCAAACGAGGTTTCTTCGTTGCCCGATGATTAACTGGCTGCGCGCGCGCGTCCGGCAAGAGAATAACGTGTTTTTGTTCGCGTTTATCCCTGACCCTTCTTGTTTGCCTCGTGCATACGATGCATTATGTATACTAGATTTTAAAGTAGACGTCGCTTCGCTTTATGACGCGACATAGTGTAGCGTAATCAGATAGCGCGTGTGAATACGATTAGCTCGTTCTCGACAACGGAACCATGACTCGGTACTTGTACCTGATGCAAACTCAGGCGCTTTAAGCACGAGCAAAAGGAGAGAAAGAGAAACATTGTTACTTATACAGATTCGTCCTAGAATTTTTAACGAACCCTCGAGACTTATAAAAAGAAAAGATACGAACAGATCTTAAGGAATTCATATGTGTCTTGAAATAAAAAACGTTATGGATTCCGCGAATTTAATTTTCGACTTTTTTACAAATATTCTATCGTCAAGATTGGCAAAACTTGTTTCTAATATTATCAACGAGAAAATATAAATTCTTATCACACGTATATTGAAGCAAAGAAAGCAGAAGAGACTATCTTTATTTG
The DNA here is from genome assembly GCF_003651465.1 of Formica exsecta. Taxonomy (NCBI): domain Eukaryota; kingdom Metazoa; phylum Arthropoda; class Insecta; order Hymenoptera; family Formicidae; genus Formica; species Formica exsecta. Next base: position 216,293 of record NW_021852868.1, on the reverse strand, counting down.
TACATTTTTGTACAGGGAAAGATTTATACTTTCTACGGTTCTTTTACATTAGCGACCGTTTGCATAATTAATTATCATTTAGCGGCAGGATCGCGGTATATACGCGGCTGTGTCATTTGGTCGAACTATACCAATTCCGAAGTTAAGCAAGTCGGCACAAAGTTGCTCGCGGCTCGCGGCACGCGCCGGGACGGGCCGTCTCTTACATATATTAGACTTTATAATGCCGCGCGGCGGGGTCTTACGTATGTTAATGCACGTTAAGCCTGATACGGTATAACCGCAAGTCGGCTGCATTCACCGGCAGTAATTTGCATAGACCAACGAACGTTCCTTCGTGTAACGTTTCTCGTCTGTGATACAAGCGTCCCGCCGAACGCGCGGGATCCCTAGAATGATATATAATACAATACATATCGCGCACGATCGATGTTCTTCACAAACACAGATAGCATATACTTTCGACGAATATTAAGCAAACGATTAAACGTGTCAGTTTACAGCGCATTACATTATACGTGTTGCATTTATCGAGGATATTGCCGGTTCACGCAACACACAGCGCTTTGGAGTATGGAAGTTGAATTAATCAACGCGAAGTGCTGTAGCGAGGTGCATAGACACGCGATGCGAGTGCATACGGTATTCTATCAATGTAATTGGCTCCCTTAATCTCCTTTGCGAGAGGCGCTTAGAAACAGTCCTGCGCGACGGAATATTATCAGAATACCGAAGTCGTTATCGATTTTCTCGCTTTGCGTCTCGCGTTAATAAATTTTTATAGCATTGTACTTTTGTGTATATGATCGTGTAAAATTAATTTTGTACATTAAGTAACCCCGTTTATTCGCATTATCTTAAAAGGGAAACCGTATCTTATCTTATAGGCGGGATCAAACTTCGTATCCTGATTCCAGGCTCACCTTTCGACGGTTTCTGATTACCATTAGCATCTGGACCTGGAGGGATCGGGGAAAGCTCGTTGTCTTGTAACGAGCTGTATCTCCGGTCCTAATGGGTCCAGATGTAGTTACGTCCGTGGCTGGCTTAAACTACTTCCGGACAGCTTTATCTGCCGGCTCGCCGCGACACGAAACGGCCGGCCAATCGCGGTTCCTTCCACTAGGATTAACAATGTTGTACGATGGGACGGGCGGGGTTAACCCTAATTACACTCCGCATAATCTGTTATGGACAGTAGAAATTTGTTGCTTCTTTTAGCGATCTCTCGAAGCTAATTATTAATATATTTTACGAATAATATATTAACTTCAATTACATATCTCGAGCATGTATGACGTGTGGAAGTTATTAAGCGTGAAATATTTTGACAAAATCCGTGTTCAATTGGCCTTAATTGGTGCTTTATATTTTTGTATATTGCGCTCGGAGAATCTCAAGCTAATTATTGCTCATTAACTCCTTTTAATAACCCAGCCTTAGCGGGTAGTGGTTAACCCCAATTACGCTCGCCGTAATGTGATACGGCGAACATGAATTTATTATACAAGCACAGCATGCTCTACCGGTAGAGTTTTTTCATTATATATTTTACGTATTTAAAAATGTTACACTAAATATTATTTATTAACGCATATTGAACGATCAATTTTCGTATCAAGTGCCCTCGATCTGAAAATTCTCCACGTCACGATATCTCAGAAATCAAGTATATACATACTATATACATATAATGTAAGTTATGTAATATATGTATACATACATTGAAAAAGCGAAGTCGGTAAGGTAAGGTAGACATATCATCGCTCGTCGCGAATTAATTAATCATGCGCGAAAAGACCAATAATCGCGTGGAATCCGAGTTCGTCGAAGAAGGATCATCTCGTATATCCCCCAATTCTCTTCGTACTCTCTTGATTCATCTTGTAAGAAGGTCCTATGGGAGAACGAGGAAGGATTAATTAAACGGGGACGGCGGTGATATGCGTTGTAATTGCCACACGAAAGACGTTACGCTTTTTTGTGGCCGACCTGACGGTTTATTTTAAGTGCGACGTGAAATCCGTTTAATCGTTTCGTAAGAAATTAAAACGGCGCGAGCTTCTCTTACCCTCCCACCAGACGTTGAATCCCTTCGAAACGGAATTCTCTCGATTGACGGTGTTTTTTTGGCAATTCTTGGATCTCCGATAAATAAATCACGGAAGGAACTCGATAACATATTTATGTTTTAAAAAATGGTTATCCGTAAAATTAAAATGGTCGCAAAATTAGATGAATTTCAAATAATTTTGTGTATTATACAATTTGTTCACTATGAGATATCTTGCAATTATATTTCGTAATTAACGTATAAAAAGAGAGAAAGTAATATTGTTAGCATCGCAAAAGAGTTACGTGCAGTCAAGGTACAAAATAGAAATGGACGTCCAAAGCGGGACTTGGCCTTATGTCTCATTTCGCCACATAATTATGTTTTATAAATATGTTTCGTGAAGAAAAGGAAAAAGGACGAAGTAATATCTTCATCGAGGAAATTACACG